>NC_134404.1:255022351-255174970 GCF_038048845.1 Mixophyes fleayi | reverse complement strand
TATCTTTTTTATTTATATAAAACACCAACATACTATGCAGTACTGTACACTGAGGGAATCATGATCTATACAAACTACATACATTGAGATGAATCAAAAGGTAAAGATGGCCCTGGCCAAGTGATCTTACAATCTAAGCAGTCTGGGGAACACCTAATACAAAATTGTGACTGGATCACAGATAAATAACTTTTGGAATTAATTTATTTAAAGGAAATGGCGCAGGGCACTGATTTATATAAATTTCCTATTGCACTTATTTTTAAAATTGTGTATATTTTGATATAGGGAAATCTTTAGTTTCTGAGACTAAGGGAAGAAATTTGTCTCTTGTTTATTTCTGATGTGTATATATATCTGATACAATGAGCCTTTGTTTACAAAGTAATTTGTGTATTGGGATGTATTTAGTATGGAAGTGTCATTGTTTAGGATTTGTAAGGTTGCTAGAGGAAACCTCCAATTAGGCATATGTGGAAGGGAGTCTGATAGCAGGAAGTGCTAACGAAGTTTTGTGATGAAGTGTCATGCCTGCTCTGGCCAAAGGCCCAGCAGGGGGTCGTTACTGTGTGGCCTTTTGTCCAAAGTGAATTTCATAGATAAGCTCAAATTTTGTTAGCTTTGCAATGCATGTAAATCCATGTTTGTGGAAATAGGGTACATCCTGATGCTAAAAATAGCCTGTGTCTGAAATGTATAAAAGGCTTGTATTTGAAAACTGTTCTTCTGATTTCAACATTTGACCTGATCACTGGTACCACTAACCAGTGTGAGCAAATAAACATCTTGCTTCAAAGACCTGCTTGGAAACATCTTCAATATTCGTGTATTCCTGTGACCTGCAGATTAGACCCTAAAACTAATCCGTTCTCCGCCTGTCTTAGGTTTGGACCCAAGCTTTTCCAGTACCACCATACCACCGCTCTGCCTGCTACCCGTGCAGCCCTGGTCAGTGTGTTAGGCCAGGGGGGGATCCATCCACTGCAACCCTGATCTATCGTGAGAGGTCAGGGGTACCAGCCCAGGTACACCAGCAACGAGGTACGCTAGCAGCGTTATCTACCCAGAAGAAACCCGGTTATGGATGCTGGTATAGGAGTCCAGTGGTGGCAGCCTTTGTAAGCCCCTCCTACTGCGGCAAGAGGGTGCATTTGGAATAACGAAAGGGAACGTTGGCAAAGTAAGCCCAGCCAGTTCCCAGCAACAACAGACAGGGTGGCATAGGCGGTCCATCCTGTCATAATAATGAAGTTGAATAATAGTTGTAGCAGCTGGACAGGAAAGTGTATGTTGTGATTACAATGAAGCATCAACCGCCAATAATAAAGCAGTCCTTGGTGGATAGCATTTCGGTGCAGCTACCAGTGGTGCGTCATGTGTGGAACAAGTAGAGACAGCAGAAGGGTCTAGAGACATGAGTAGTGATGTGAAACAAGAGCCAGTCACTGTATAAACATTATAATGGCTCCTAATAAAAGTTGTTATTCCAGCGTTAACAAGCAGTCAGAGTAAATGGTAGCTTTGGTCACCTAGATATTTATGAGAGGTGAGGTAAAGTCTACGTGAATTCGGTCAATAAGGTGAACTTACAATCCTAGGTAAGAAAATGTTTTACTTTATATCAAATCTTGCTTGCACAATATAAACAATATACAAAGATATACAGTTACCAAACTGAAGCGCTAATTAAAAATGCACAGTAGTGGTGTACACAAACAATATACATTCTGGTATGGAAGGCTAAAATGTTCATCAATCCTTGAACAGTTCAACAGTGTAGCAAGAAATAGACAGGTTCAGAGGGCAATAAGTGCCCTTAGTACTTGCGATATTTCTGGAATGTAAAACCAAATCCTTGTGTCTGGTGTTCCAGAGGGAGTGTAATAGACCGGTCTGTGTATTGAATTGTCAGAAGAGTTGCCGTCCGTGTGTGGGCGTGCGTTCCACACTGGAACTCACTAGGCTATTTCCTGCTTCCTGTATAGTCTATGGTGAAAGTCACAACCGGTTTCGTCACAGCAGTGACTTTTTCAACGGGTATCTCGTTAGTGTATCTGTCCTATTTTTATGGTGGCTATATGCAAATCCTGTCAATGGGATTGGTTGTGTTTCTCATCTTGCAATCCTTTGTAAATGGAAAAAAGCCCATCGTGGACTCAGTTCACATTGACTTATAACGTTATCCAATTCCAGTCCAACAATGATTCTGTATCAGGAGAGTGAACAAACAATATCTACAAGTGATCATATTGATATATTCTACTGCTTGTAGTTTTTGGAAAACACCACTGTCATTCATTGAGACTAGAAAATTATACAATCAGAAATTTATAGAGTAAATATAATCAATGTATCAAAGAACACAAATACATAGAAGACCTAATATGTGGTACTTGTAAAGACTAATACCAGTACACTCTTCATCCAAGTTTGCTTGTCTTGCATATACGAACTCATACATCATATATACCTTGGAGACAAAGCTGAATTCCCATAAGCAGTTGAAAGGAAATCAACCTTGCACTCACATAACACGTAAATATCCTATGATGCAAAGAGACCCGTAGTAGTAGTAATAATTAATGATTGATTAAAAAATAGTAAGTGTAAAAAATGTAAAGTTCTCTTTATTCTTCCAAAATGCAATGCATTGAGTCTTGGTTCAACAATAGATTAAGACTGGGCTTTCCCCATTCAAGATAGATTATATTCAATAAAACCCACCCACTCTTAACTGATGTCACTAATTACATCATATACTTTGATGAAATATCTGTCAAAAGCATTTATAATTGATTTTTGTCCTTGTACAGTGTATTATTTCAAATAGAAAACCTGTTCCCAAGAGGTCAAGGGGCATATGTGACCCCTCACATTCCTGAACTTATGTCCACATAGTACTACATCTGGCATAAATTTGAAAATCCTGTTGAATGAGGCCCTTATACATTGTGAAATACACAGAAAGAATTTAACCCTTGCACAGAATACATAGTCAGACAATTGTCCTACTATATTTTACACACATATAATACATTAATATTTTATCCAACTTATATTTGTACTATAATTTATTCCATTACATTCCCCTCTTTGTGAACACTATTCACACACTATAACCTTTAACTAAATAAAACATTTCAACTATTAAAAAAAAAAATCTAAACAAAACAGAGGATATTGATATCCCTCCATTATAAAAACATCCCTCTATTATAAAAACTATCAAGAGAGAAATGTTCATTTAAGTTGTGGTACAAATATCCTATTTTCCTTGACATTTTTCAATGCAATTGAGACATTCCCATGTGATTCTGAGACTACACTTGTACATTTCTAAAGCATTTGTCCCAACCTTGCACAACTTTCTTAACATACCTGGAACACATTTTAAAAGGAGATAAATTAATGCACATATTATTAAAAAAAAAAAAATGTCCAGGATAGCCCTTTCCACCATCCTGATATTCCCGAGAATATACCTGTAAACCAAGTAGAAGGATTCCACCAGGAACTTTCCCACCAGTCATCATTTTCAGTATCTATATTATTATAACTTATTCTGAATTCATTTTTTAATTGTGAAATATCTAACATATATTTATGTATTTCTTCCTCTGGGTTGGTTGTATCATTCAAAAATATAAGTACAACAATGGACACAAACAGTTTCTAATGTGTGACAATAGCCACTACTTTGTGCAGTTAAATAATCTAATAATCTATGTTGGATTAATTCAGTTTTATAAGATTGAAGCTCTTTGGAAACATATCTAAAAATGTCATCATAAATTTTTGCTCTGGAGACAGATAATGCATGAAGCCAAGTACCTGGCAGCTATGGCTAAAAATTAGAGATGCTCACTGACCCCCGTGTTTTGGTTTTGGATCTGGATTACCTTCGTGTTTTGGTTCTGGTTTTGCAAAACCACCCTTGCGTGTATTGGTTTTGTTTTGCTATTTTGATTAAAAATCAATGTTTTTGGGCCTAAAATAACCAAATTTATTGCTCCACCTGTTTTTTGGATAAGTAATGTAATTGTAAAGCCAATAAATTATCCAAAAAACAGTTTAATTCCTGGTAGGCCTTCATTAATTCTACACACAAACCAGATTGTCTTCCTCTCCATCTATGAATATTGGCAATGCAGCCATCGTCTTTGGATGTATATTACACCCTACACTTATACTTAAATATGTAAAGAAATGGATAAAGGCAGTTTGGTTTCTGTCTCTCTAGGCCCCCCTCCACTTGTATAAAATACCAAAAAATTCAGCTGTTATAGACTGTACAATATTAATTGAAATGGAGAAAGCCAGTTTGGGGTCACTCTGTATGGGCAATTTCTCCTTAAGGGTATGGTGTAAAACAGCAGCCTTTCAAGACGGTACGTGATATGGAAATGCCCCAAGTCCCTTTCCTCTTTGGGGGTAGATTGCACCCTACACTTACATAGAAAGTTTTAAAAAGATGTTATCGTCATCATCTTCAGCTTCAGCCTCGCCCTCATCAGTGTGTTCGTCATCATCACAGACTATCAATTCATCGCCGCTTGAATCTGCCATTAGAGAACAGTCAGTGCTTGGATGGTGAAGGCCTTCCTCGTGGAAGATGTAGTTCATTTTTATAAACATCATTTTCTCCACATTTTTGGGAAGTAACCTTCTATGGTGAAAACTGACTAAGTTCCCTGCTGTGCTGAACACTCGTTCAGAGTACACACTGGAGGGTGGGCAGCTTAGGTATTGCAAAGCAAGTTTGTACATGGGTTTCCAAATGGCCTGCTTTTGTTCCCAGTAAGGAAAGGGACTGTCTGACATTTCCATATCAATTACCTCTTGAAAATAATCCTCCACCATCCTTTGCATGTTATTACTCATATTGGATGGAGTTATGGGCAAGGTCACACATTTTTTGGAAAAATCCTTCAAACCAGCCAGATGTTAAACTGTTCTGGTCTGCCCTCCCTGCTTTTGTTAGGAAAATTCAATTTTTTACGAGCAGCAGCTGCTTGAGAAACTGAAGGAGGAGGACACGTCGTCAAGCCAAGGCCCAGTTCAGCGGACAACTTGCTGAGCAATAGCTCCTTGCAAAAGTTCACATTTTGTTCATTTTGAAGCAAAGACTCAATGTAGGTCTTAAACCTTTGATCAAGCACAGTGGCCAAAACGTACTGATCCAAGCTCAAGATCTTGATAACTCGAGGATCATTGTGAAGCGAATTAAGTACTTGATCGACAAGGCCAACATACTTTGTGGAATTGCTTGCTTTCATCTCCTCCTTCAGTTTCTCAAGCTGCTTTTCCAATAGTCTAATTAAAGGAATGACTTGGCTCAAACTAGCAGAATCGAGGGAACCGAGCCCGCCCAACCTACTGAAAATCCAGGTGCATACCAATACATTTGGACTATATTCTTCATAGCAGTCTTACCTGCATGGGTTAATCCATGACTCATTTGTGCCAATGCTGGCAAGAGTGCTTTGGGAGCTACAGGCTTACCTCCCATCCCTCGCCACAGTCCATCTTTACCAATTTGACATCCTGCCATTTCCCATCGGGCCTTTTCCTGTGAAACACAACCTTTTTGCATCTCAATTAGTTCAGTTTGATCAGGTATTACAACATTTAGAATTTCAGTATTTTCAACGATCTGTATAATGTCTCTTTCAAGTCAGATCTATGATTTCCTTTTGTTGCCTCATCATGTCCTGTCATATGCGCTTGGCATTTAATAACTGCTACCTATTTTGGTAACTGAATAGCATGCAATAAGTCATTTACAATTTTATGATGAGCACCTGGTGTACCATTCGCTGCAGGCGCGGGCTGGGAGAGGGATGGCCGGGGGGCACGCAGACGGCCGCATCACATGACGGGATGTGGGCGCATCCCGTCATGTGATGCGGCCGCCTGTGCACTGCCGCGGCCGGGTAAAAAGGACATATATTGCATCCGCGGGGCGGCCGGCCGGCCTACCCTCCCCGGCCCTAATTGCGGTCTACAGAGGCCAGCCCGCCCCTGATTAGCTGTGATGTAATTTCTTTGTCGTCATATTTCAGCATGATCATGAACAACACCGAACCCATATTTACTATCAGTGTAAATATTTACTGTTTTATTCTCTGCCAATTGACAAGCTTTAATTAATGCTTTTAATTCGGCAATTGGAGCAGAATGTGGAGATGATAAACTTTCAGAATATACAGTCATATTATCATCCACTACTGCAAATCCTGACTGCAGTGCTCCTGTATAATTTTTCCTATGACAACTCCCATCTACATAGAAAATCAAATCAGGATTTTGCAATGGTATTTCTTTTAAATCTGGTCGTGATGCAGTAGTTTGCTGCATGTATACAACACAATGATGTGGTTCATGAGCAAAATGTGTAAAATTCTGACATTCACTTTTATGTGTATTCTCCTTATCTGATTCACTTAATGCCAAATCATTACCATCTGTATTCAAATATACCTTCCCCTCCCTTTTTGAATCTGGGATCAAGTTGCTTACTGTAGTATGCAACAGGTCTGGGGATATCCCATGGGCTCTGTTAAAACACCAGCAGCATGACCTGAATGTTCATAACAAAACAAAGTAAATGATAACTCATAATTTGGTATACCCAATGCAGGGGGCCATCAAGAGCTCTTGTTTAAGCTGCTCAAAACAACTTTTGGTAATATCCGTATGAATGAGAGGTTCTTAAACACCATCAGTTGTAAGTTCATACAAAGAGGCAGTTAAACTTGAATAGTTTGCTATGAAATTACAACAAAATCCACAGCGCCCTAAAAATCTGCATAACTTTCTTTTATTTAATGGCAACATTAAATCATGAATAGCTTGTATGTGATCTGTGGAGAAATGTCTTTTCCCTTTAGTTAAACAGTGTCCTCTGTACACGACCTGTGGACTGCACATCTGAATTTTACCCTTTGACACCCTGTGTCCTGAATATGCCAAATGAGTTAACAATTCACCAGTGTCTGTAAGCGATGCTTAAAAAGAATCAGAACATAACGAATCATTCACATACTGAATAAGCGTACTTTCTTGTGAAAATCTCAGTCTTTAAATCGGCTGCTAAAGCTTAGCTGACTATAGTACCACTGTTCACAAAACCCTGGGGAATTCTAGCCCAAGTGTACTGTTCACCCTGATAAGTAAATGCAGATATTGGCTATCCTCATGTATAGGAATAGAAAAATAAGCGGAACATAAATCAATGACTGAAAAAATAACCTGGGCTTCTGCAAATGATACGATGAGCATTGGAGCGATAAATGCTCATCATTGCAGTGTACACACTAATGCATTATCTGGCTGAACAGTTATTTTTTTGTGTGACTGACAAGATAATAGACTGAAAAGCCTGTAGTGTGTGCCCAGTCTACCAGTGCTTTCCAAATCCTTGAAGGGGGACACATTTCTGCTCTCAAGACCTACTTGAGATGATGGATTTAAGTATAAAGCATGGATACCCTGATTAAAATCACTAGTAAAGCCAAAACTGAGTTTTGGACAGATTGTCCAGGTATTTTTATCAAACTTTTTTTTTTTTTTTTCATTTTATTTTTTGTATATCAAGAGATAAAACTATACAAGTACTATTCCTTGAGTTTATAATATGGATTAAATCAATAGCATTTGTTGTCCAAGAATGTATGACAATAACTCTGTGCTAAATTGCTAACTGATTTTGTATTTCAATATGCAATCCTTTTTATATTGTGCTTGTCTCTCAGGAATGAAACCATTCTGACTGTAATATATTAGTGAAGAAATCATTTTATTTAGTCTGCTTGCTATTGAACAAGAAGAAATGCACCCCCACTATTTATCCCTGCAAAAATACCTTTTCTACACAAACTGGAGCTGGAGGCGAAGCTTATGATGTATGCTCTGTTCTAGAGCATTTATATTTGGTTATATCCAATAACCTGTTGAATCAACAGTAGTTGGTGCCTTGATTTTTACATTCTTTATTTTCTTTCCTTGGGTCCTTTGCAATGCAGTACTAAGAGAGTGAGACGGAAAGGACCATCTCCACTAGGAACGCAAAGCTGTCACCTTTTGATGGGCAAACCATTATTTCAAGCCAACATGTCGGACCAAGACTTTTATAATATTTGTGTTTGGCTGCCCAACAGAGAACAACTTGATATCACTGTCAGGGTGAGTGGAACTATGATAAAGTTGCATGTATGCATGGTCAAATATCAGAGTATTATTCAACTGTGGGGCTGTCACAGGAGGGCCTGGTGAATTTCCCCTCATGCCAGTGTCTCCCTCATGGCTGGGTCATGAGAAATGGGCTGCCCAGTTACTTGCTGGAACTGACGACATTCATTTTAATGGAAAAGCCTGTCTTTTCTTTTTGTATAGCATTAAAGTTTTTGGTCTGCACCTGTAAATTAAGTTGCAATTACGCCAATGTCAAAGCCCATTGTGTGTTTAAGCAAATAGGAGCCACCTCATCTGTCAAGTTCTAGGGTTACTAAATTATGGTAACTAACTAAATCAATATAGGGGAGAAGGTGCTTTTTTGCCTCTGGAAGATTACACCAAAAATGTTAACTATCTAAACTTATTACATTTCTTCCAATTTGTGCTGTTTCAATTACTGTCCCTTCCTCCCCCAACACTCTAGCCATTATATGTGTTTGACATATATAGTCTTGTGCATCTATACATGCATAAAACTCTCCTGACTTGTAATGTTATAATGTATAGTACAGGATACATCATCCCCCTACATCTAACAGTTGTTGACCATGTATGTATGCATGACAATAAGTCGCCAATGGTATTCTATCTATATACAACAGTTGTGTTTAGGCCTCATACACACAGCCTCCAATAGTATATCCAAAGTTCTTTGCGTTTGGTGTCCTTTCAACATGCTTAGAATGCTCAGAAAATGAAAGCTCCCCGTGTATGCTTGTGCACTTTTCCAAGGCACTGTAAGGACGTTCATCATGATGCATTGATGACTCCCTATCTGTGCCCATGTGTATTATGCTTAACATGTTAATCTCTTTACACAAAAAGTGGAAGACATTCAAAGTCTATGGCAAAATGAGGACTTTTCATATGGCTATACTTGAGTATGTAAAATATGCAACTTTAATATATCTATGCAATTCAAATTGTGCGTAGATTGTGTGATTGCAAGTAACTAAACAGAGGAAATATAACAGATACCTGTCAACTTTTACATTAGCTAAAATTTATTTATCTCCTAATTGACTTCTTTGGAAATTATAAAAACAAGTCCGTTGTTCCTATAACATTAGCTGTGTGACTAATACTACAGAATGTGACTGTCAGCCGAATGTTCAATTGGCACATCTTGATCTACAAAAAAACTCACAATGTTCACTTCATTTGTGGAAGAACAGTGTGCCAAAAAATGTTAATCTTGCCCAAGGTGGTGTATGAATAATTTTCTTTTTTTTTTTTTTCTTCTATTGCATGCAGTATATTTCTTTTGTGTCACTTTTTTTATTTTTTTGCGGGGACAGGTAAAAGCCACAGGACAGGAGCTGTTTGAGAAAGTGTGTTACTCACTGAATATTAAAGAAGCAAACTTTTTTGGCCTCAGCATTGTTAAAAGTAAGTATTTTGACCTAGCGTGTATGTATGTATATGTGTGTGTGCGCGCGTGTGTGTATGTATATATATGTAATGTAATATATATATATATATATATATATATATATATATATATATATATATATATATATGTATATATATGTAATGTAATATATATATATATATATATATATATATATATATATATATATATATATATATTATATTAAAAAAATCTGGCACCCATAAACTGCCAAACCTAAATATTAGGAGCAACAACATACATTATGTTCAAATGTAAATAAGTAAGCTGACTACCTGTGCAGTTGCCAGCACAACTCTACTTTGTGTCTGTTTGAGAATTATTTGAATTTAAAATGGCCTTCTGAAGGGACTTCCTCGAGTTTCTTTCCTGATATCTGACATAAGTAACTGCTGTTTCTTCTGATAAGTCAGGCAAGATTGTGTCTTGAATGGCCACTTGGGCAAAAAGCAGACTCTCTGAAAGTAATTCATAGAGTAGTCATAGTGAGTTAAGTTGCTTTTTTTTTTTTTTTTTTTGAACTGGTCCCATTCGTAAAAGTCACATGTAAAAATAGCAATCAACTTTCAGTAAGACTGGCAAGGCAAAAATGTTTTTGTGCTAAAAGTTGAGTGTATCATTTGCTCTTTGTGTTGTGACTCTTTGTTGCAGGCACGTCCAGTATTCAGATATTGCAACAATATGGAAGTTCTTTATCACACTTGGGCGTTGAAGAAATAGGAAAATATTTTCTAAAGCAGATTGCGTCTTAAGAAAAACAAACCATTATGGTTCTTAAAGTTAAAAAAAAAGAAAAAAAAAAGAAAATCTTTTACCAATGGTGGCGAGTTTTTGAAAGCAAGCTTTTTACAATGTTTTGAAAATCTTTGTAAATTTTCCAAACAAAAAAGGGATTTTTTTACTCCAATTCGAGATATTCCAGCACTCTCTTCTCGAACTATTCAACATCGAATAAGCAACCTGAATGAAGGTATTAAAGAACTGTTGAAACCCGATCTAGAAAATTACATCTTTAGTTTCACTCTGAACGAGGGCAGGCGTAAATGCCGTGGTCTAACAGTAGTTCAACGGTTTTATTCAGAGAAACCTAAATCTGTTAAAGTATTGTGGCTGGATGTATTTCTGTATATCATGATTTGGTTGTGGAGTTAGGCCCAGCTGGAGGTCATTACCTGTTGCCACGTCTTGTTAGAGAGAAAGGACCCTGTCTGACCAATGTAGACTCGGGATATAACAGATTATTGTAAATTTTGTTAAAGCTTAAATTGCATTCACTCCACTGTTAAAGGATATATTACATCCTAATGGTAATTATTGAATTATTGCAATTCCCTCCTTACTGGCCTTCCCAAAAACAGACTCAAACCCCTACAATCTATTTTGCACGCTGCGGCAAGATTGATTTTCCTTGCAAATCGTTATTCCTCTGTTGAATCACTCTGTATGTCTCTACACTGGTTGCCTGTTTTCTACCGAATCCAATATAAAATACTCTTGCTAACCTACAAGGCCATCAACAAAGCTGTACCAACATACATCTCCTCTCTTGTCACAAAATATCTCCCAACTCGGCAACTCCATTCTGCACAAGATCTGCGTCTCTCATCCACACTCATTACATCCTCCCATTCCCGGTTACAGGACTTTTTCCGGCCTGCACCCACTCCATGGAATTCTCTCCCTCGCACAATAAGACTTTCCTCTAGTCTACAAGCTTTCAAGCGTTCTCTGAAAACCCACCTCTTCAGACAAGCTTATAATATTCCTCAACCACCCTCTTAACCTCACTACACTACCCTATTACTACTACCTGTTAAACAACTACCCCGTGACCAACATTGTTGTGTGACAGGATCATTTAGCTTATGAGTCACTTTTACCTTTGCAGTCTGGCTGGGCCGACTGCAAATGTATACTTAACATCATGTGTCAAACTCCCATTGTCCAATAGATTGTAAGCTTGCGAGCCGGGCCTTCTCACCTCTTTGTCTGTTTTACCCAGTTTGTTTATTAGATTACTATGTTTGTCCCCAATTGTAAAGTGCTACGGAATATGTTGTCATTGATGATGATGAATGTGTATTATCAGTATTTGCAGAGCCATCTGGGGTCAGGGGTGGTGTTACACCCTGCTAATAGTTGTCAGAAATTTTTTAAAAAGGAGCTCTGTTTGACAATGTATGATCATACCATCTGTAATATCTGGAAAGATCGCTAGAACCTTAAACTGGCGTGTGTAACTGTCCTTATTCGGACACTTGAACTAATAAAACATCACTGTTTCAAGTTACTGTTTTGACTACTACTTACCGGTGCTGCAATTCCTGTGACCACAGAATAGACTAATCTAATCTGTTTATTCAGTTGTTCTGAGGTTTGCACCCAGCATTCCAGTAGCAACGCTTTGACCACTATTTGCAACTCTGGCCAGTGTGGTAGTCTTAATTACGATGCACACATATCCGACACTGCTTACCCAGACAGCATCCCCGACAGGTGCTTGACAGTGACTACTTGTAATACACACTTGAAAGTATCCCGATGAATGTACATGACGGCCTCCTACAATGACGTCTTTCAAGAGTGACTGTATTAATGTTGGTGTTAATGTAAGGAGGTGCTGGCTCTAGTACATTGTCCAGCTGGTGCCGCCTTTACACGTTAACACCAACTATGAATATATATATATATATATATATATACACACACACACACACTTTAATTAGTGTGGGACTACCTTCATTTCCAAAATGTGCCAAATACTGTTGTACAGTTCCTCAACATCTAAGTTTGTTAATTTGGTTAATTTTTGGTAAAGCATAGAAGGTAGTATGAGCATAGCTATTCCAATTGCCAGTATGTTGTAATGCATCTTTTAATTGAAAGTTACATTATCTATGGGAACTTTTTTTTTTTTTTTTTTTTTTATAATCACAGAAGTGTGATTATCGCTCAACCTTATACTGCAAACACAATCATTAAGACAATATAATTGTTTTGGTTTGGGTACGAATTCGCGACAAAAAAAATGTCTCCATTCAGAATGTTGACACCAAACTGTCAACAATCAGAAGGTCGACGTGTTCATTATTATTAACACAGTTAAAATGTCAACATTGTGATAGACATTACAATTTGTCGACAGTTACAGTATCGACATAATATATTAGATTAAAAGTGGCAATACATACTGCGCTACCGCTGGCGAAACATTACAGTAAACAAATGCTTACATCCCCCCTCCCCATCTCAAATAGGTGAAGACGCTGCCGGCAATACAGTTAGAGAAGATTGGTACTACTAGCAAAATGACGGGGCCAATAACAATTCACCTCAACCCCCTGACTTTACTAGTAACAGCTCTGCTATAGTGCTAATAGGGCTCTTCTTGCACCCATGGGCAGCAGATGTGGGGTAATAAAAATGTATAAGTACTAACCCTTTTTCTCCCTGGTAAACTACAAGTCTCATAATGTCCAGGCTGCCATTAAGCTCCAGTACGCCCAAACAGTGATAGTACTACAAGCACCCGCATAACAACCATGACTGCCAGGCATGCTGCCATTTGGCGAAACACAAGTGCCAGCCTGCCCGGCACCCATGGCCGATTGAGACCTGTAGCATACCAGGAAAAATGTTAATAAAAACCTCACATCCCTTTTAAACATGAATTTGTATGAAATAATAAAAAAAAAAAAAAAAAAAAAAAAAAAAGACCTTTATCCATGTTTGGGGTGGGCTGGGGTAGGGGACACAATACATCCATGGTATCCTGGCTTGATAATAAAACTAAGTATTTGCACCAGATTGCTCATTTCACCTTGTACTGTGCCATTGTTTGTCCTTGTACGGCGCTACGGATACTTTGTGGCGCCCTATAAATAAAATAAAAAAATAATAATAATCTCTATATATCTAAATCATGTTATGTACATCTAAAAAACATTTCCACAATATGCACATATCCTACACAAGACACTGCAAAAACCTTAATTCATGAACTTCTCTCCCGCATTGACTATTGCAATTCCCTCCTTACTGGTGTTCCCCAAAACACTCAAACCCCTACAATCTATTTTGCACGCTGCGGCAAGATTGATTTTCCATGCAAATCATTATTCCTCTGCTGAATCAATCTGTATGTCTCTACACTGGTTTGCTGTTTTCTACCAAATTCAATCTAAAATACGTTTACTGACCTACAAGGCCATCAACAAAGCTGCACCAACATACATCTCCTCTTGTCTCAAAATATCTCCCAACTCCATTCTGCGCAAGATCTGCATCTCTCATCCACCCTCATTACATCCTCCCTTTCCCGGGTACAGGATTTTTTTTGGGCTGCACCCACTCTATGGAATTCACTCCCTTGCACAATAAGACTCTTCTGGTATAGAAACTTTCAAGCGTTCTCTGAAAACCCACCTCTTCAGACAAGCTTATAATATTCCAAAACCACCCTCTTAACCTCACTAGATTACCCTGTTACCACCCGTTTCACAATTTCACACAAGACAACTACCCCCTGACCAACATTGTTATGTGACCGGGATCATTTAGCTTACGAATCACTTTTACCTTTGCAGTCTGGCTGGACTGAAATGCAAAATGTAGACTTAACCTCATGTATCAAACTCCCATTGTCCCATAGATTGTAAGCTTGCGAGCAGGGCCTTCTCACCTCTGTCTGTTTTACCCAGTTTGTTTCTTACTGTATTTGTCCCCAATTGTAAAGCGCTACGGAATATGTTGGCACTATATAAATTGATGATGCACTACAAGACGCTGGAAAAGTGTTGTTTGTGGTTTAGGAGCAACTTCTTATTTTGCACCAACAGGAAGAGAGGAACATTAACAGCACCAGGATCCTCTTGCGCTGCGCAGGACACTTTTTTTTTTTTTTTTGTGACGTTTTTATGTGGTGCTGCAATCATCTTTATGTATTTGTTTCCTTGTAAGTGATTCTGTATATGGGTGTAATTCCTGGTTTGACACCTCTGTCATAGAGGAGTGATAGGACTTGCCTTTGGACTTTATAAGTCCACATTCATGTGTCTTGTTACCTGTGGCGATGTGCTTTTCTATGCCCTAAGGTGGCTGTTATGGTGTGGTGCTGTGTGCTGCATAATTTGGTCCTGAACTAAAGTATACCCCCAGCACCAGCAATATAAAGTAGTGAACCAGGTGAGCTCATTCCAGCAGCTGATGTTCATAATACAGAGGGGGTGGAGGTAGGTAATAGAAGATCATCCATAGTTATTTTTCAGGTGAGATTGGTTTTAAAGTCAGTGTAATTGTTGTGTAGTTACCAGCATACATGCCAACGCTCCCTGAATGTCAGGGAGACTCCCTGAAATAGGGGTGATCTCCTTCACTCCCCGAAGAGTCTGGCATTCTCCCTGATGCTGAGCCAGTACAAGACGTGGTTGGCTTCGCCATCTGTGGCATGATGACACCGTTCAGAAATTGTGTCCTATGACCATGTATTGATACCTATGGAGGTGGCCATCTTCATGGAGACCAAGATGTAATCAAAGACTAACAGGTAAGACAACATGACTTCAGTAAAGGAGACGGAGATGTAAAAGACACTTCAGTCTCTAGAGATTCATTAGCTGCTTTTCTTTAACGCATAGCTGCCTACTCTCCCAGAATGTCTGGGACACTCCCACATTTCTGGAGAGCAGGGCAACCACCTGGTTCTTGCCCCAGCAATAAGTAAGTTGTGGGGGCGGGGCTTAATGAATACATCTCAGGGAGTCCTGGTGAAAGCTTCTTCAAGTCCCTTATTTCTTCTCAGTCCTCTAATCCCCGGCGCCTTTTTGCCACCTTCAACTCCCTCCTTTGTCCCCCCCCCCCTCCAGTCCCACTTTCCCTCTCCGCTGCAGACTTCACCACTTTTTTTTCTCTTCCAAAATTGGGGCCATCAGACTCAACATCTCCTCCTCCACCCCTTCTTCCAACTGCCGCCATCCCTCCTCCCACCTCCAACAAACAACTCTGGTGCTCCTTCTGTCCTACTTCTGGCAATGAAGTTCGAAGCCTCATTCTCTCCTCCCCACCCTCTACCTGTCCTCTCGATCCTATCCCCTCTAACCTCCTTCGCTCTCTCTCTCTCCCACTGCGTGCTCCTACCTTGCTCACCTTTTCAACCTATCACTCTCCTCTGGTGTAGTACCCTCCTCCCTCCTTTAAACACGCTCTTATCTCTCCTATCCTCAAAAAACCCAATCTTGACCCCACCTCCCTTGCCAATTATCGCCCCATCTCACTTCTCCCCTACGCCTCCAAATTACTTGAGCGCTTAGTCTGCTGTTGTCTCACCAAATACCTCTCTGAACATTCCCTCCTTGACCCTCTCCAATCTGGTTACCGCCCCCTCCACTCCACTGAAACTGCCCTGGGCAAAGTTACCAATGACCTCCTATTAGCCAAATCCAAGGGTCACTTCTCCATACTCAACCTCCTTGACCGCTCCGCGGCCTTTGATACCGTTGATCACCCTCTCCTTCTGCAAACTCTTCTCTCTCTCGGCCTCTCTGGCTCAGTCCATGCCTGGTTCTGCTCTTACCTCACTAACCGCACCTTCTCTGTCTCCATGTCTGGCTCCTCTTCTACCCCCTCCCCTCTCCCGGTTGGCGTCCCCCAGGGCTCTGTTCTCGACCCCCTTCTCTTTTCTCTCTACACTTCCTCCCTTGGTGCTCTTATCACCTCCTTTGGTCTTCAGTATCACCTTTATGCTGATGACGTCCAACTCTACATTTCTTCTCCTGATCTCTCTTCCACTCTCCTCTCTCGTGTATCTGACTGCCTCTCCGCCATCTCCTCCTGGATGTCCTCGCGCTTTCTTGACATAAATATCTCTAAAACTGAACTTATTGTCTTCCCTCCCGCCAGACTCCCCTCCCATCACAACCTCTCTATCGTTGTCAATAACACTACCATCTCCTGTCGCCCAACTCCGATGCCTAGGTGTCGCTCTTGACGCCTCTCTCCTTCGCCCCCCACATCCAATCCCTTGCCCAAGCCTGTCGCTTCCAACTACGCAACATCGCCCGCATCCGGCCCTTCCTCTCAAGATGCCACCAAAACAATCATCCCCTCTCTCATCATCTCCCGCCTCGATTACTGCAACCTTCTCCTCACTGGCCTCCCCCTCTCCTACCTTGCCCCCCTCCGCTCCGTTCTCAATGCAGCTGCTCGACTCATCTTTCTCTCACGCCGCTCCTCCTCTACCTTCCCTCTCTACCACGCCCTTCACTGGCTCCCCTTCCCCTACAGGATCTTGTTCAAACTCCTCACCACCACTTACAAAGCTCTCTCCCAGTCTACTGCCCCCTATATCTCTAACCTCCTCACCACCTACACTCCGGTCCACTCCCTGTGCTCGGCCAATGACCGTCGCTTCTCCTCCACTCTGATCACCTCTTCCCACTCTAGAATCCAGGACTTCTCCCGAGCCGCACCCTTACACTGGAATGACTTCCCTCGTTCCATCCGTCTCTCTCCCAACATGTGCTCTTTCAAACGGGCACTTAAAACCCACCTGTTCCTTTAAAGCCTACCAACCAGCCACCTAACCCTCATCCACTCTTTTCGTTCTCCCCTTCTCCCCTGGCCCCTTTCTTCTCTCCCCCTGCTTTTGGTTCCCTTTCATGCCTGTTTTGTTTCACCCTCCCTTAGGATGTAAGCTCTTATGAGCAGGGCCCCCCTCCCCTCCTGTCTCCATACCGGTTCTTCTGCTCTGTCTTTACTCCATATGTCTTCCTGGAGTTCTTGAAGCATTGGTACTTTGTGTTTATTGTTCTGTACTTTGTCACCCTGTTTTGTACTACTGTTTGTACTGTGTACAGCGCTGCGGAAACCTTGTGGCGCCCAACAAATAAAGGATAATAATAATTGGACCAAATTTTCCTGAACCCTACTGAAATGCTAAATGGATTTAGCCAAATTGGGCACAGGAACAGGTTGAGGTTGGGTGGGTGTAGAAGTGCGTGTTCTTTGTGCCGCCCGCACAGACTCCGCAACATCTATTAATGTGCCGATGGGCTGAAAAATGTCTTTCAGGTGTGACCTCCCTGGCGCCTTGTGATGTTCCTTAGAAAATGTAGAAAAAACATCAATAACCATTATCTGGGCAAAAGCAGTTACAGGTGGTTTTCATTACAGACAAATGATTAATAGTACCCCCTTCCCCCAAATACAACATAGGTGCATTTACCTTCTAAGGTGTTTGCTTTTAGCTTGTTGGACAAAAATTTAAAATGTTTGTTGTTTTTTGCACAAGCTAAAATATCAGCAGGAAAAAAAATGTAAGTGTTCAGACTTCTGTTTGCAATGTGCAGAAAAATCAAACGTTTTCATGCTACAGGATAACTGTTTCAAGATAAACGATAAAAATTTGCACCATTATACTCACCAGTCTTGGTTTGACACACTGTTCTGTCTGTGTCCCAAACATTGATGCCCTCAAGGAGCTCAATATGAATTAACTGTTTGAATAAGATGTGTGGGACATGACAAGAGCAGGTCCACCTCCAGTCCCTGCAGCTGCTTGTCTCTCCTCGGCCATCTTCTCCTTCACTCTCCTTTTAATATCACTAATGCGCTTGCGGCAGTTGTCAATACTTCTCTTGATGGGCCCACAGCGTTGCATAATTGTGACCACAGCTGCATTTGTCTTGCAAAAGTGGTCTTTGTAGCTATGTTCCCCCAAAATCCTCTCATATACACAGGTGCTACATTGTGTATGAGGCCACAGTTTTCCTCAAAACTGAAGCGCACATTGCGACCGGACTTTGTTTTGCCCGCAGAAGGGCTCCTCCTCTCTACTTCTTCCCACTCTCCCTAGCCGCCTCCTCTCTCCTGCCTCTCACCATGCTGACAGACAAAGAACACATAGGGGAAAGACAAAGCAAAAAACAAATACACTCTCAAACCAAGGACAGGAAATACAGTAAACTGCAAAAAAAAACACACACCCAAAAATTAAATCATGAACACACACAATAAGACAAACAAGGCCAAATAAACAAAATAATAATGAAAAAATACACAAACCTCACTTTCCACACTCCTTAACACAAACTAATCTCTCTCTCTCTTACACTGTCACCTGTTCTCGCTATGCTCCTTAGACCGCTTGCAACTCAAGTAAGGAAGTAGCTTGGCTTTTTATAATGTTAGTGAGGTCAAAAATGCGCAAGTTTTGCATGTAAAACTTTCAACCAATCAGAAATGAGTATTGGCTAAAAATCGAAATTTTAAAACAAAACACATGCAAGTTTCAAATCACAAGAGATGACCAGCGATTTTGAAGATCACATTAAAAATCATTACTTAATACATATGGCGATTTTGAACTTCAAATTGCCGGGTATCTCCCTCGATTTGCAGTAATTTTAAATTGCCTGAAAAATCGCAGCTTGATGCATTTACCCCCTGCACCCGTTGCTGGCCACTTCAGAACAGTGCAGCATGAATTGTTCTTGTGTGCTTTTTGAAGTGTTGTGGTCATTGTCTTGCTGGAAGACCCATGACCTTCGATTGAGACGCAGCTTTCTGACATGGTTTTAACATTACACTCCAGAATGTCCTGGTAATCTTCAGGTTTCATGATGTCATGTACCCAATTAGGGCACCCAGTATCAGATGCAGTACAGCAACCCCAAAACATCACTCCAGGTTTGAGAGAAGGGAAGGTATTTTTTGGTTTCATTTTGGATTTTATAAACACTGGGATAATTTGCATTACCAAGAAGTTCTAATTTGGTCTCATCTGTTCACATGATATTCTGCGAGAAAGACTTTAGCTTTCTTGGGTGTCTTTTGGCAAACAGCAAAATCTTTGTCTTTCTCTCACTCTCTTTCGGAAACTACATGAAGATTACAAACATCATGGTACACAAATAAGTATACAGGGTGTTTCCTCTAAGTTATATGTGTTCTATCAATGGGGAGGGGGAGTAGGTAAGGCACTAATGGTGGTATCAAGAATATTGCTAATGACAATATGTGCAGCACATTTGGGGACAAACGTCTAGCAGAATTAAAAATCAAACGGCAACAAGAACAAGTGTCACACATTGCACCAGCTACCCTGCATTTTGGTCACTGTTCTTACCTGTTTGCCTTGGTTTTCACTTCCTGTATTCGCTTGCTAGTCTGAACTGAACATGTGCACACCGGGAGGTAAATGTATCAAAGTGCGATTTTGCAAATCCAGCGATTTTCTCGGGAGAGTTGAAACTCGCAGATGTATGAAGCTGAGATTTCATGCAAAATCGCCAGAGTTCTGCTTCTGTCAAAGTCGCTATTTGCAAAATCGCCAGAGATCAAACTCCCGACTGTTTGCCACTGCAGCTATACAGCTCTCAAATGTATGAAGCTGCGAGTTAGCAAACTCAGGAGAGTTTGCTTCAAAACATGCCAGATACAACACGCTGCTTGATAGCAGCGTGTTGTACAAACACATCACTGTTACACTGCCCTGGCAGTGTTAAAATGTTAAAGAACAGATAAAAGTGGGAAAAAAAAAAAACCCGCGAGGTCCCCCCGCTATTCCTGCTTAATCCTAGTGCTGCCTGATTAGTGCTGATCCCGTGAAAATCGGGGAAAAATTTTGCGTGGGGTCCCCCCGATTTTCACTTTACCAGCACTAGGCAAACCAGCCAGGATTGGCGACACTATAGCAGGGGGACACGCGGCAGGGGTCCCCCTGCCATAATGACTAACCAACCCTAGACTGTTCAGCCCTGGGCTGGATTCCCTAGGGAGTGGGGTCCCCTGAAAAAAATGAGTGCCCCCCCCCTAGAGACCCCCAGCCCAGTGCAGATAGCACTAGGGCTCTTCCTACTACCCCTGGGCTGTGGGTAGTAGGGTAATATGGTGATAAATAGTGAAAAAAATAAACAGACGCCATTTTGTTTTGAGGAACTACAAGTCCCAGCCAACCAGGTTGCCCAAAATAGTGTGGGCATGCTGCTGCTTGTATAACTACAAACACCAGCAGCATACCCACGGCAGCCAGGGCATGTTGGCACTTGGAGAACCACAAGTGCCAACATGCCCTGACATCCCGGCTTGCTGGGACCTGTAGTTCCACAAAAAAATGTTAAATAAACCACAACACCCTGATAAATACCACATACATTTAATAAAAATAAAAAACCCACAATAAACACACTAACCACCCTCATTTACACCACATGTATTTATTAAAAATAACACCCAAAATACTCACCAAAGATGTCGTCTTTCTGGTCCAAACTCTCCTTGCTTGCCCCAGTCCCACATTAATTTTATTTTGGACATTTCTCAAGCCGGACAATTGTATGGTATAATTAAAGTTCCAATTGTCCAGACTTGCCCCAGTCCCAAATTATTTGTACCCTCCAAAAGTTGGTGCTTGAAAAATCTCTTCAGGACTTCGCCCAGAAGGGGCCCCTTGTTGCTAGAAGTCTTCTTTGCTTCGGCCAGGAGGGCCCCATATTTGTACATCCAACGAATCTTGTGACTTGCTTGCAGAAAAATAAAAAAAAGCAGGAGCCGCACAAATTTTTTCCCCAATTTCACGGGACCAGCTCTAGTCGGGCAGCACTAGGGTTAAGCTGGAATAGAGGGGTGGCCCCCACACTTTTTTTTTTTTTTTTTTTGGTAACTTTTATCTGTTTAACATTTTGACAGCTGCCGGAGCGCCGGCAGCTGTATGACAGGCAGTGTAACAGTGATGTGTTTGACAACACGCTGCTACAACACAGGAGTGTTTAGATTGCAGCAAATCGCCAGAGATGACCAGCGATTTTGAAGATCTGGGTCAAAATCGCACCTTGATACATTTACCCCCTGGTCTTTTCAATACTTCCTGCATTCTTTTGATTGGCTAATTGCCTGTTAGCTCTGTCTATTTAAAGCACATGCTTCTCTACCAAGTTGCCAGATCTTCAGGTCTCCTTACCTGTTAGGACGCTTCTCTCTTGCTCCTGTCTGCACATCAGTATCCTGTGTTAACTGTTCCACGATCTAGACCAGCCGTATTGTTGCAGGAACCTCGTGCCTCATCATTGGTTCTGTTCTCAGCTATTCGGCTAGAGAATAGCTAACTCTACCGTTAGACTCCGCACCTCTCTGGGGGTAAGTTTATCTAGAACGGGGCATCGAGGCTTAATCCACAGTCGGGCTCTGTGACAGTAAGGTCTGGCCAAACTAGGAATGGACCCTACTGGGGAACCGTCTGCTAAAGAGATGCTACAACACCTGGTCGGTCACAGTGAACGTCATGTTAGATTCTCTGCAAACTGCCTTACCGGTTTCGCAGCCACCACCGGTTTCCGAACCAAGTTACAGACTGAATCCTCCTCGTTTTTTTTCTACTCCTGAAAAATTTCACACTGATCACAAGACCTGTGGCATTATTGCAGGAACCTTATGCCTCATCAGTCCTGTTCTCAGCAATTTGATTTATAAAGACCTAAACGCTGCTCCACTCCACGGTTCCATCTCGCCCTGCTCTAATCCCCCTTAGTTGCTGTATAGCCGCAGGTTGCTGCCCTCTAAGTCCATATTCCCTTGCAGGGATCCCTTTTGAATACTTCTCTACCGTTAGACTCCGCACCTTTCAAAAACCGTTAAGCTCCTAGAAGTGTATTGTCTCGGAAGACCTGACGACAATAGGTGTTTAATCTGCAGCTATCTCCAAATCTCTATAGTAGGCAAATACCATTTGGATTGGATCTCTGTAAATGAAAGAACCCCACGTAGCACCAACCAACTGGCCGAACATGATGAATCCCTGCTTGAGACCATTGTTTAAAAACTAATGGAACAGTCCCAGGAGGGAACATTGTGTTATTAAATAATGGGGTTAGTGGGGAGATTGGAGAGGAAATATATGAGGGTTGTAAGCTTGGACCATTTCACTAACGTGGGACCTATGGTAGGATGCGCAATCCTGGGAATACTAGAAAACCCAAGTAGTGTGGCAGCAGGGTATTCCAGAGAAAATGATTCAATTTCAACCCACTGTTTCGACCCAACCCTACCAGTCATCTCCATTCTTCTGACCAATATTGCTGCATCCGTAGTAAGAGAAGTGAGGCAGCTGTAGGCCTCCCAAATGTCTACGTCTAAATAATATTGCGTGCTTAAATCTAGGACGTTTCCCACACCATACAAAGTCGTGCACTGTTCGCTGGATGCCCTGAAGCCAAGAGTCCAGTACGTGAATCGGTAAAGTCTAAATGAGATATAAGAGACTGGGAAGAACATTCATTTTGATTACATTGACACAACCCATCCAAGTAAAGTTCTTACTCTGCCATTCCCTCAAATCTGTCCGGAGCCTGCCCAAAAGTGATCTTAAATTAAGGCCATGAAGGCATGAGCGGTCACTAGAAAGTATCATCCCTAGATATCTTAATTGGGAAGAGTGCCAAATGAAAGGAAAGGCAAGTTTTAGCCCCTCTTCCACTGAAGTTGGGGTCTTGATATTCAAAGCCACAGATTTACTATAATTAATTTTAAAATTAGATAACAAGCCAAACTTTTGAAACTCACTGACCAGATTGGGTAAAGACACAACTGGATTGGTAATATTGGCTAAAAGGTCATCTGTGAATAAAGCAAGTTTGTGTTATTTCTCGCCAACCTGCAGACAAGAGATATTTGGGTTGGCCCTGATGGCTCTTGCCAACACCTCCATACACAACACAAAAATGAGTGGTGAGAGTGGGCGCCCCTGTCTAGTGCCATTATTCATCGTGACTGACTTTGACAAGTCTCCATTGATTTTAATCCGATCCGTAGGTTGTCGGTAAAGTGCCAGAATTCTATGAAGACCAACCGGACCCAGGCGTTCAAGGATCCCTCTCATAAAGGGCCAAAAGCCTTCTCTGCATCAGTGGACAAAAGTATTGATGCTGTTACTGACCGAGAAGCCAGGTGAATCAGATCTATTACCTTAGTGGTGGTGTCCCGAGCCTCACGCCCCGGAACAAAACCCACCTGATCTGAATGAACTATCTCTGGGAGTAGCTTTTTTTAATCTATTTGCAATAAGAATTGCGTACAACTTAATATCCAGATTAAGCAAAGAGATGGACCTATAGCTCGCGCATTGAGAAGGGTCCTTCCCCCTCCTTGGGGATCACCGTTATGTGTGCTTCCAAACTCTGAGAGGAGAAAAAAGTATTCCTGGAGATCATCAGGGGTATCAACTTGTCTTTGACAGACTTATAGTAAGCTATGGTAAAGCCATCAGGGCCCGGGCTCTTGCCTAGAGGCGTAGATTTAATTGCCTTCCTCAACTCGCCTTCAGTGTGCCATCAACGCCATTACCCTGGGTCTCAAGGTTATACAATTTGGTATAATAGGTGTGGAAAGTATCGGCTATATCCAAGGTTAATTTACAGTCCCAATCTCTACCATTCTTAACCTTTTTTCTTTTTCTTTTCCACAGCGATTTAAAATCGCCGCAAATCATGTATTGTATGCATATGTATTTTAAACTGCGATTTTGGCATTAAAAAATCTAGTTTCTGGCGATTTGTGTCGATTCAATAAAAACTCTTATACCGCCCGGGTTTTAGGCAAAGTTTGGCCAGATAGCTTAATGTTAACATAACAGGAGATACAAAACAAGTTTTATTTATGAGGGTAATCATGATTTTTGTTTTAAAGGGGCAGAAATAATGATTAATTATCTTACGGGGACAAATTATTTCATGAATAAATTAGTGGGCCAAATTTCATTAATGAATTTATGTAAGGGATTTTTTTATTTTATTATATTGGATTACTATTTCATTACCAGTGGAGCAATAATTATATTTTTATCCTCTGGCAACACTTAATATTTCCAGATGGGGACAGTATTTAAAGTACATAATTGTGGCACTACAAGTGACCTATCGTCTTACCAGCATGTCCTACAAAAATGATTTTGCATTCACACGACAAATCATACATTTGCCTCATCTGCAGCTAAAAACACAGAGCTAAATCTCCCTATACATAAATACATCATGGGAAGAGTACAAGAATATAGAGGCAATCAAGAGATGAGTAAAAATAATTTAAGTCTCCACCTCTCAGGGTTTAACCCTTGGTTGGACATGTAGTTCCTATGAGCCACATCAAGCTAATTATCTGAATTAAATCCCAAAAATGTATTTGTGGTTTTGTGACCTGTAAGTAGCTTGCATACCACACATAGCATCTAAGAAAACTAATTGAACAACATGCAATGTTTTGGGTTTTTTAAATGCCAAACTTGCCAGGTGTTTTGTTTTTTTTACAATTTTTTTTAAGTGCAGTGTGGAAAAATAATTCATATTAATATATGCATACAAGGAAAGAACAGTTGTCGGCACTAATTGTTCCTCACACATATTTTTGATTTACTGCTAAATTGTATGTGTATATATGTATATATGTATATATATATATATATATATATATATATATATATATATATATATATATATATATATATATATATATATGTGTATATATATATGTGTGTGTGTACCGTATTTCCCCATGTATATGACACTCCACTGTATAAGACGCACCTATATAAATCATGTGAAAAAATTTGAGGAGAAACCTTATCCTCAATTTTTTCAGAGTAATTGTGCAGCATATACAGAGGAGAGACAACGCTATAGACATTTCTTCCTTACCCTGTCAGATGATTCGTCTGTCCGTCTGATCCTGATGCTGGAAAGCCGCTTAAGGTCCTCTTTGCGATGACCGGATGTCCTTTCAGGACCTTGTCAAGTTCCTGAAAGGACATCCTTGACAAGGTCCTGAAAGGACATCCAGTCATCGTGAAGAGGACCTTAAGCGTGTCACGGTCGTCTGAATTTCTTGATCGGATTCGGGACCCTTGGGCCTAGCTGGAGCAGGACTGAAACAGAAACTAGCAGCCTGGATGATCTTCCTGCTCATGCTCTTGCTGAATGTAGAATATAGCAGGGGAATAAACAGCCTGGAAATGCAGACAGGAACACTGCACTTTGTGATGCAGACAGGAACACTGGAACCTTGAGCCAAGAACTGTCCTCTGGAGAGAAGTGTGGCTAAGATCCCGATTTGTGACACAGCGGCTTTCCAGCATCAGGATCAGACGGACAGAAGAAAGAAGACTTTACCGGTCAGATGAATCCTCTGATATGGTAAGTGCTACTACCCCCTGTAGAAGATGCACCAGTTTTTAGACCCAAAATTTTGGGGAAAAAGCTGCGTCTTATACATGGGGAAATACGGTATGTGTGTGAAAAAAAAAAAAATATATATATATATATATATATATATATATATATATATATATTTGTCACGACTCTGAGGTTTTTTGCAAATCCCTTGCCTCTACTATAGAGGATGGTGGAGGCAGAACACAATGATATTCTCAGGATAAGTTCACGGCTACAAGCATCAATAATAACACAGGAGAAAGTAGTAGTACTGCAACGTAATGTATTGAATGTTGGTACAACAGGAAGGAAATAGAATATATATATATATATATATATATATATATATATATATATATATATAGGCAGAGATGAATACACGGCAATTCCTAGTAATGCAGACACAATTCACATATGCTACTTCATAGTCGGTAACCCTTGGCAACAGCATGAAATGAGAGGATATACAGTTCAACGCAGTGATGATAAACAAGAACACTAGGATCCAATAGAGAACCACACAGCAGATGAATGTGAATCACTGGTACAGCTTACAGTCCAAACAGAGTAGTATATAGAACTTAGCTGATCCGAGAGTAGAGATGACTCAACATAGCAGGTGGTACTGGTATCACTGATTCTTATTAAGTAGAGCAGTAAGCGTTAAACATCACCCAAGGACTTGGATGAACACTGCTACTTCTAGGCAACATTCTACTGCATGTGTCGGAGACGTGAGTAGTTTCTGAATCATGCGTGGAACTACAGGTAGCAGGATTTGTTCTAACTGCAAAGGTAAGTTCACTGTAGTATGGAGCAACTGAACAGACATGCAACTTGAGCCCAAGTACTAGCCACCGGCACAACAAGTAGTTCACAATAACAGTCCAGTAACCAGGTAACAGCAGAGTATGGATAACCCATGTCAGACGTGGAACTACAGGTGACAGGTGATTTGATAGTAGCTCTAACAGCGAGATGCAGCGTTCTTAGCCAGCCAGCAGTAAAGTTGAACCAATAGATAAGGCACGGGTTTAGCAACAACTCGCGATACTCATTCAGCGTGCAGATGAATAGCGGAGAGGAGTTCCAGCTTGCAGGTGAACAGCAGTGAGAAGTTTGCAGCTTGCTGGTGAACAGCAGTGAAGTTTGCAGCTTGCTGGTGAACAGCCAGATCCAAATGCAACCAGAGTAACACGAAGAACAGGCAATGAGCCCATGACCATGGGAGGTTAATATAGTGCTCCAGGACCAATGAGATTCGGGAGGAGGTCCAGCTCACAGTAGCCAGGAACACCTGTGAAAGTAATATCTCTGAGGCAGAAGCAAGCAGACTCATGGTTCTTAAAGGGAAAGTCACAGTGCCGGCACCTAACTATGTGACCGGCGTGTGACACATTATATGTAATATATATATATATATAATCACACCCACCCACCCCAGAAGGTTTTGCTGTTGCCACAATTCTTTTCACCGATATCGATGTGTCCACCATGTGGTTCTTTGACTGCACCTGAAAACTGAATTAATTTCTTTACAGCTGCCAAATTTTTTTGTTCAAGAAATATAAAGTGTTATAAAGTTTAAAAGCGGAGTTTTACAAAGACAAAACCACAACAAATACCGTTTTTTTTAGACGTAATTTGACATTGGGGCCGATTCATTAAGGAACATAAATGCTGATACATGCCTTAAATTGCTCTGCGCAATTCCAGAAACTAACTATACACCATTTGCAAGTGTAGTCAATTTATCTTCGACTGCAAAGGACACAACAACCTACAATTTCGTGGGCGGTGAGGGGAAGGGACGTATGCACGTTGTCAATTTACAGTAAGGGCGTGCAAAGTTCAAGCGCACATAGCAGCATCCGATTCAAGTTTTGGGCATCTCTATAAGGTATAGGGTTTTTTTGTTTGTTTTTTCGGTCATATCACTTGCGCCAGCTGTAGGCCAGATGGAAGTGTCCATTGATAGTGATGACTGTCAGGTATGCATGCTAGAACATGTTTACAATCAAGAGCAACTCTAAAAATGTATTTTATGTGCATTAGTTATGTTATGATGTTTTTCATGAAAAATAAAATTGAGAACTTTTTTTTTTTTTTCCACAATACTTTTTCAGTGTACTGCCTGTCTCAATATGGCATGTGCCGTGTATGCAGAGCTTACTTAGACCCGTATTCAATGAGAAATGTTTCTTGAGATCCGCTTGTAGTAGAATATGGACATGCATCAATTACTGCGTGGGTTGTTTTATTTTTATTTCATTTGTATGCCTTAATGAATCGAGACCCCCACTGAGCACAAAAACATGATGACTGTCATTGTGAGACAGGGCTGAAAGTCAGGTTTGTTTTTTTTTGCTTTTTTGTTTTCGTATAAATCACTAGGAAATAAAGTTTTGTTGAATATCTTCAATGATTGATTTCACAGTGGAAATCCACAGCGGTAAAACCCACATGTATTTGTCAGTAAGTGTTTGACGTATCCTAATATGAGTTCAAAGTGGACATTGTTCTAAACTTTAGAAATTACTGCCACTCTAGTTCTCTAAATATATAATTTGGCCAAACAGACATGCAACCAGCTTGAAGAAGATCAATATTAAGAGTACTTGTAAGCTATAGCTTTTTACATTCTTAGTTTAGTCACTAGTGTAACTAGGTAAACTTTTAAGTTTGTGAGTGTCCCTAACAAGGATAAGAGATTATTGAGACATTGCAGCAAGTACACAGGACATAACACAAATTTCATAATTAACTGCCACATGCCACATGACAATTTTCTCTAAACATAAGGTGAAATTAACAACAGTATTTGATCTCCACGGTGGTTTTTCTGCTATTCAGAACCATTGTTTTCTTTTTCTATTCTGAATGTAATAGTAATTTTGTCAATGCCATTTATTTTAATTTTCTGACTTAAATTGATATACACTGACACCTTAGAATTAATATTTGGTAGCACAACCTTTTGTCAAAATAACTGCAATCAACCACTTCCTATAGCCATGGATGAGCTTCCTGCACCTCACTACTGACAGTTTCGTTCACTTTTCTTGGGAGAAGGCACCTTTATATCTGGGAGAACTTTTGCCATCTATTTTCAAATCTCTTCACACGTGTTCCAAGGGATTTAGACATGGACTCATTGCTGGCCACTTCAGTCGAGCATCATGTTTTGAACCATTTCTATGAGGTTTTTTTTTAGGTGGGTTTTGTGTCCCTCTTCTGCTGGAAGACCCATGACCTTTGACGGAGTCCCCTCTTTCTGACACGGAGATCAACATTGCTCTCCAAAAAAGAGAAGGGGTTTTACTTTCTGTTATCATAGGGATGATGTGCTTTACCAAAAAGTAATGTGGTCTCATCTGTCCACATGATATTCTCCAAGAACAAATTTTGTTTATTCAGCTGTGTTTTGGCAAACTCCAGTTGGGTTTTCTTACGACTATCTCTTAGCAGTGGGGTCCTTTCATTGAGTTGGCAATGGATAGTAAAAGCTGTAAACTGTCATACCTTGTATTTGAAGGTTAGCTGTAATATATGTTTGGCAGTTGATTGAAGGGTTTTCTCCCCCATTCAAACAATTCTGCATTGCAATCTTCGATCAAGATTTCACTTTCCAGGGGGATTAGCTACAGTTCCCTGGGCCTTAAACTCCTTATTAACATTACATATGGTGGAAAGAAATGGTGCATTATTAAAAGTAAATGCAAGTGTGTCGATATTTTGCCCACAACTGTATGCATAAATATACTGTATACCACATTTACATTTTATCAAATAAACAAAATGTCCTAAGGGGTTTTGTAATTAGCCAACAGATTGTGGTTTTCTTTGGTATACTTGCCTCTATTAGAGTCTGTTATTTAATCTGGTCACTGGATCTTTGCTTTGCATACTTCCTCCAGAATGGGCTCTACTGTATAGCATATAGAGGCTCACATTTCAAGATTGGGTTCATTTGGATTTTTATTTGAAATCTTGTCACCTTTTACTTAGGTGTGTTTTAGAAGAGTCATGTAGCAAACAGACTTATTGTAGTGGACAAGGCTAAAAAGGACAAATTACTGTAAAATAATTTATTTGAAAACTTTGCTTTGAAGTTGGACTGGCAATGTGAAATGACAGCAGAAAAAAATAATAATCAAGTTTTCTACCAACCCACAGCCTATTTCTATGTACAGTCTGTCATGTTTGCTCACATAGACATCACCTTGCTTATCTAATCATCACTAAAATAGATGTAATTTACATGTGTTCAAAAACTGTTATAGTTCTGCTTGTACATTGCTCTTGACAACATCATTTTGAATACTTGTTGAGTACTGATAAACAATGTGAGAGAACTATTTTATCCATTTGTAATATGTCCACTGTGTGGTATTTCTCTTTTGACACATACAGTATTTCATCTGGGTGAATATTCAAATATAAGGCCTTTAGACAGAATGAATATGCAGACGACCAAAGCAATTGCTGTTAGGAGTCAGTGTTTCAGGTGGCTAAGGTGAGGTCCCACCTTGCTTTCGGGCTCCTGAGCCTGCCTCCTCTCTTTACCCAGTAATTCAGGTGACTATGCAATCAAGCATGTTAATACATAAGAAAAGTGTGTCATGTAAAAGTACCATAATAAAACAAAATGGTAGATTGTGCACAAAATAAACCAAAAATAAGAGTACATGATGGAGAGTTTTTCTGTTTTACCTTGTTTATGGTCTAAAAGGAAAGTCTGAGTAAATTACACAGACCTGACTTTTTATATCCTAATCATCAGAGCATTTTTCTCCGTCCACTCCTGTGCCTACAATGCTCCATTTGGCAGTTGGTGCTGGCAGCCTTCAGGGCATATTCAATTAGCCGCAGTGTTCCTCTGAACATCGTGGCTGCGCATGTTTTCCGGCATTACAGTACTTAATCACCTCGGGTTTCTCCTCGCACCCCTATGTTACATCGCCGGCAGAGTGCCTTTGCAACCGTTCTGGAGGCACTCTGTGGCTAATTAAATATGCCCCTCCATTTACAAAAAGACACTGCACTGTAGAGTTAGAGAGCAGCCCAGTTAGAAGGACTACTGTCTTGTTTTTATTTAAAGCATCACCTTATCTTTAATTTATGATAAATACATTGACAATTTTGTACATTTTCACTTTAAACTATTTCCTGGAGAACTTTGCTACTAAGCTGCGTTGTGCACAAAAAACCCACTCCTAATAGGTTTGTTGTACTTGGTTATACTAGAATATTTTGCATTTTAATTACTTCACTTCACTTCATTTAATATAAACTTAAATTCCAGAGTTTAAATGCATTTTACATTTTTTTTTATTCTTAGCAGAAAGAATAAAAATTAGCATGTATCTTTCATAAACATTGAAAAATAGAGACATTTCCTGAAAAGGTTGTGTTATATAGTCTTTGGTTGACCATGTTTTGGGTTTGCATCTGAGAACACTATCTTGCTTCATAACATGTTTAAAACAGAATTGTACTCTAACTTGTAACTGATCAACAAGTTCAGTCTACTTCAAGTTTGTTGAGAGAGAATCATTGATGTACAAATTTGACAGATTGCGCTTATCTTTTATATTTTTAACTAATCTTCAATTCTGATCCAGTTATAATTTGGAATTACATTGTTTTTAAAAAATGTGTTTAAATAAATGTTAATATGTAAATAACACATTATCAGTCTCGCAGTTCCTTGAACAATAGAAAAAACCATTAATATCAATCACAGTGACAAATTTAATGTCTGTATTTTTTTTTTGTCTGTCATTTTACTTTCTAACATGTCTGCTTTTTCTCTTGCAGATATGGAATATATATTTATAGACCTAGAGCAGAAGCTGAACAAGTATTTCCCTAAAGAATGGAAGAAAGAAGCAACCAAAGTATGTGAGAATAGAAACAAATTGTTCTATACCAAAAACAATTCTTTCAGTGATGATATTATTCCAGTCTCTTAAACTAAGATTGATAGGATGTCACATGTATTGGAGTCAAAACTTTGTCATGCAATAAATATTTAGTATAATATCATATTGATTAACATTTTGTTAGTTAAGTATAGTAGATATTTAACAAATTTTATAGTTTGCTTAATTAGGCTGATTTTAAATTTAATGCATCTTTTGGGGCGAATTTCAATGCAATTTTCCGTCAGATGTCCAACTGCTCACACTTCTGTGTACCCCAGTGATCTGACATTGCAGATTTCCTTGTGCACGTCTATGGGATGCAAGACATAGTCTGCATTGTTGAATCGCCCTGGAGTACCTTCACGACCATTCCAGAGGCACTCCATGACACATTACTTTTAATTGAATCTGCCCTTATAAATCAAAAGTTTTCACAACAAGTTCTAACCTTTAGATTCACAGTGAAGGAACACACAATTCCGACCAGTCTAAAAAGGCCGTTGGAAGATATGCTACAGAATTCATCATGTTGGTCAGAACAAAGTATCTGGTTGAAGGGACACATGCCCAAAATATTTTTTAAAAATACTTAAACAGCTATCAAAAGCAAATGTAATCAAACTTGTGGTACCAGAAGCCACTACTGTAAAATGTTTTGGACATATTAAAATGATGATGCTCAATTAGTAGCAACATTTGTTTGTTTGTTTTTTTTTGTTTTTTTTACTTTTGATACATTTGTGAACAATATCAAGTCAAATATTGCTGAAAGACAGATTATTTACTTCTCAGATGCTAATGGAAATCAGCTAAATATAAATAACATTTAGCCGATTTAATATCCAGCGCTAAATAATAGCCCTTCACTGAAAACGATAATTTGAACGTTTTGTGGCTAATGAGGTTCATTTTAACTTGCACACAAGTTCATTGATGGACCGTAAAAAAGGAACATTTCCATGCCTAAAATAATTGATAAGAGGAAAATATAATTTAGTTGCTTAAATTCACCATAAATTAGCATATCCTGACTTGGCAAAACATATGTGTGGCAAAATCTGACTTATCTGTATTGCTTTTTGTATTTCACCGATTCATTATCTGTGGACCACATGTGGGTATGTTAGTCAGAAAATGCCTGTACACACTGGCCAATAAAAATCCTTTGCAGATGGCATTCTCAACATGCCCAATAAATATTATTATCTTTTGTTTGTATAGCACAACCATATTACATGGTGCTTTCATTCACATCAGTCCCTGCCCAAACGTGAACATTCCCAGACACATGTTCAAATGCTAGATCTGTTCCCATACTCCTTTTTTCATGCTTTTAATAGTCTTTAAAAAATTGCCCAAAATCACATATTTTGTGACTGCAGTGAGTGAGACAATGTAAATCATGCCTGTACAGTTCAACTCCATGATAACATATGAAAATTAATAAAAAAAAAGTATGACTCTGAATCCAAACTTCAGAGTCACAAATAAAACCTGCCTGATAAGTGTACAGGGAAAACTATGTATCATGACACTGTGAAGTACTATATGTATTGACAACGTTTTTTTATTTTTTTTATTTCAGACACCCGAAAAGTTGAGCCTACCTTATGTTGCCTTTTTCAGAGTACAATATTATGTAAACAATGGAAGAATAATTAGGTAAGTTAAGAGATTTATTAATGGCGTTTCCTGATACCATCTATTTTCTGTGTTGGTTAAGTAACTTTGGTCTTTTAATTTGTTTTATAGACATAAATGATTCCAACCACTGTAGTAGTCCAACATTCTGTAATGCTTTGTTATCTTGTGTTTTTTTTTTTTTTTTTTGGCCTTTTGGCCTGGGACATTTATTATAGTGTCTCTAAATTCCAGGAATGCATGAACTGTTTTTACAGATTCTAAGAATTTGTGGGGGAGAGAAGCAAATGTAGCTGCTGGTATATTACTGAATGTTTGTAATGTGATTAGGACATCAAATATCGTACATACGTTTTCTGGAGGAGTTAAATACAATATATAAATGAAAAGCAAAATAAAACTTTGTCCCTACATTCTCATGCTCTGGTATAGTGCAGTGTGTCTGATTTTTATTACCTGTCACTTTTATGCGTTTGACAGTTTTAATTAAATTGAAGTGCACCTACAAATATGCTTTTCCCAAGAAGTGCAATTGTTTCAAACGATGTCTCCTTAAGTGTAGAGCCCCTCTGACTAATTGAAAATTTGAGACTTATTGCTGGGAGGAAAAAACTGTTCACCCTACCAGAAAACAGGAAATGTCTTCCTAAATTCGCCTTTTCCACCACTGAGAGCTAATTAAACTATTTGCCTTCTGCAAAATAAAATTTTATCTTTGTGTTCTTGGCAGAGAATGCTCCTGAGTCACCTAACCAGATCCTGATTAAGATCACAAGGGCAAAATACTTACAAATTACACAGCTCACACTGATATCGGGCACTTGGTACACACTGGCCACTATTCACAGATATCACACACCTGAAACAAACTCATCATTATACACAGGTCACACTGATTACTACTATACACAGGTCACCAAGGTATCGCGCACACTGACCACTATACACAGTTCACTCTGACATCATACACAATACACACTGATCACCATACACATGACACACTGATATCACACACCTCCTACACACTGACCACTATACACAGATATTGCATACAACTATACACAAGTCACACAGATGGCTAACACCCTTAACAACTGTAGTTATAGCATTCCTGTACAGGAGGCGTAGGGGGCAACTTGACTCGGTCTTCAGTGGTGTGGTCCAGCCCAGGCCCCTCAAAACACCAAATGTCGATTTACAGCATGCAGTCAAAGATGGCCATTCTTGTCTGGCTCCAATATGCTGTCACATCCTCAATCAAACGAGTCAGAGCGCCATACACAGGGGCCAGAGGAGCATTTGTCGGAATTCAGAATTCATCTTTTTATTTTTTGGGGATATGACCATTTTTATTTTCACTTATTTTTCCTAAAACTTGTATATCTGTTGATTTTTTTTCTGCTAGCAAGGTCACATTAATGATGGAAAGAAGTCTGACATGACCTATCTTGATTTCAGGCTTCACATTAAAAACACTTAATTTCAATGACATTGTGTTTTTCTATTCACAGTATTTGAATTATTGGTCATCAGTATCTTGAATGTCAAACAGTGTATTGTAGACTTGGTATTAAATTACATTTTAGCAATAAAAATAATGCAGACATGGAACTGATAAGGATACAATAGCTACAAGCTGACAGCAACCAGTATGGGTTTTTTTGTTTTTTTTTTTCCCCCCTGTTGATTAGTCTGGTGAAGATTAATGAAACAAGTTAACCTCATAGGCTGAATTTATTCATCCTCATGTGTTTTCTTTTAATAAGCAAGTAGGAAAATTAAATGTGTAAGTATAGAAACAATGTGCTTAATACACATGTAAATAACATTTGTTGTGTCGGGTTTCCTTATTATTTTATCAACAGTGACAGAAAAGCCAGAAAGTTCTACTATTACCAACTCAAGGAACAAGTCCTGCGATCACACTGCACTCACAAAGAGGAGGTTTACTTCTTGCTAGCAGCATATGCACTACAAGCTGATTTTGGTAACCAACAAAACCAAAACATTCACATGAAAAGCTACTTTGAGCCAGAGGGTTACTTCCCACACTGGGTATGAGCATTTATCACAAAAGAGAAATTTAATTGCTGTTTGAGTCATCTGTCTTTTTTTTTTTTTTTCTTAAATTGTAGTATCATGCAATTGGCTGCACAACTGGGACCACTATCAGTTTTTTTAGGCTACACTGACCATCTGCGTGCTATCCGATGGAGATCGGTCTGCAAAATGCAGGATTGTAATGTAAGGCTTAGTTAAACATAACTCTACAGATGGCTGCAGCCATTAATATAATAGATTATGTCATGAACATGCTGCCAGCTGCTGTGACTTTGTTTGCTGTATGAGGCCACACACGATTCCAGCCCGCAGTCTTTCTCTCTACCTATCACACAGGTTATAGACCTACTGAATCGCCCCCACACAGTGCTGACACCCCACACACTTCAGGTTTGCCACCACCTATTGAATACGGGCAATAGGACCCCAATATACTGTCCCAAACTGGCACAAAAGGCTTCTAGCTGCTCACAGACTAGCAAGACCCACACCAGCGAACAAAGGGTTAACTCTTCACACCTCCAGACTCTTACACAAATGTAAATGCAAGCACACACTAAGATTGTTAATCAAATGTATCAACAAATCACACACTGGCATTCAAAGGGTTAATTTGGTCGAGATATTTCTTCTTAACAGGCTAATGGATTTGTTAGAGTATCAAGGATGCAACATATTAAATTATAGATTTAATATACAAAAGTACAGGGCATTCAGATATAAAGAAAACGATTAATAAAATGGATATAACATACACAAGTAAAGCAGTTTAAAATAAGAGGGGTTACAGTTAGAGTACCACTTCCATGAGTTGCATTTTCTGGCCAAGGGAAATTGGCTTGGAAGATGGACAGTTTGTTAATGTGAATTTATTTCCCACAAGTCTGACAACTTATCCTTTCACAACACAGGTTTTTAAGCAAAATTAAATGGGACGGCATTCACAGGGGCAGTGTGGATGTTAATGTTGGGGGCGGAAATGCCCCCTGGGTGTCGCCTAAGCGATTCCTAAAGTTTTGACCATTGGTAGCTTTGCTCAGATATATCCCAGAAACATACCGCCCACTACAATAAACCGGTCATAATCTCCCGCACGTTTAAATACCAAACATGATGGAATTATGACTATGTGAAATACTTTTTCCAAAGATGTGATTACAGCTGTTCCCGGATACCGCCAGTACTTGTCATTCACAACTCTGGTGTGATTTCTGCTCCTTGGGATGGAGTCACACCCAGATTTCCCAAAATATGAACAATGAAGACATTTTCTTTTGAAGCCCATATTTCTATATACCTGTATAGGCTTTCAAATGTGGCCTTTGTCTTCAAGATTCTCACCTAGGCATATGGCTCTCATTTACATTTAGTGGTCCTTTGTGTTTACACTACCTATTGAAAGGAAGTCAATTAGGAAGCTGAATACATGATCAAAACAATGGATGTCTGTGATCTGCATATATTAAGCAGGTCTCCTCAAAAACGGGTTTGCTCAACCTAATTAGCTCCTACTGGGCTAATTTGTTTGTTTTTTTAAAAAACATTTGGTCAAACATTTATTTGAGTTGAAAATCGGGTTCATCTATGTATCAATGCAATATTTTATTTGGGCCCTGACATTCAATATTCTATTGCATTATATCTGATTTATGCTCTCATCCTGACAGATTACTTTCATAGAACAAGGTTATGTACATTCCAGGGACATAGTGTTTTGTTTACACATTAGAATGTGAATTAATTAGAATTACACATTAGAATATCAATAATACTTTATGAATAAGAATATTGGACTCTTACACAGTTTATCTGGGTTTCCTTCTCACATTTAGTAATTGACTGTTACTGACAACTAGCCGACTGCAAATGGCAACTGCGCAAAAGTTGTTGGAGAATCTCGTTGCCGCTACTAGACTCCTTCACGGCACCTAGAACCGTTTACTTTTAGGTTGCTGGTATAACTGCTGCAGTGCCTCTTTGTTGTGAGTTGGCTGGTACCTCCTGACCACTTACTATGGATCAGGACTACTAGGTAGCAGGCAGAGTGCTGGACAGAGATGCTTGTTTCAACACAGGACAGCTGGGGAACAGATTAGAGTGTAAGCTCTTATCTGTTGGTCACAGGATACAGCAGGCAATAGGCGACAGGCAGAATCTTCAAGCAGTAATGTTTATTGCTTAAGGCTCCTTACAAGGACATTTATACACTAGTTAAAAGGTACTAGTGATCATCCAAAAGTTCAGATGGTATAATGCAGTGAAAATACAAAATACAGCCTTATACACTGTTTCTGACACACATGTTGACAGGGGGTAACACAGTCACCTATCTGGCACCACAAAGCCTGAGATATTACATCAGATATTTAGCATCAGGATGTAATATATTCTCTAATATTGCATTTAACAAAATTTACACCAATCTGATTTCCTAAATTACTTGATGGATGAATTACTCATGTAGTTTGTCTATCTTTTTAGCAAGACGGATAAAAAAATAATGACCCCCTGCTCTGTATTCGGGTTAAAAAAAAAAATATATGTTGGTCCCTCACAAACGAAAAGGCCCAATTAGCATGGGACTTTCTTTCCAAAAGTTGCAAAAAAAAACAACAATTTCCTCCAACCTGGCATACTGTCTCAAAAATCAATGCATTCCCAATACAAATATCAGTACATTTGCAATGATATACTTTGGCACACTGCACCACACTAATTAAAATAACATTATACAAGAAGTTATTTGTAAGTGATCCAACCACAGCCCTGTGAAAGCAACGTTGTAAATCACAATATTTACTAAAGAGTGAAACTGTTACAGTTTGTGTTGTGTTCACTGAAAAAAAAAAATCCATGAACCTATTATAGCCACACCCAAATTAAAATGTTATGTACAATTAGGGACAATTGGTTGGTTTGTGAGGTGCACTTTTGCTTATTAAAACATCAAAATAAGGGCGGTAGCTCCCAGGGTGAAATAGGCAGATAGACATTATGTCTCGTGACACCCACTGTAGTGGTTTTTTCCCCAAACAGGACCCCAACATTTGCTGCCAAGCTGCACTTGAATTTAAGACACCGGCAGCAGCACCAGGTTGTCAAACGTCCACGAAGAGATAGTAGAGTGCAATACAGTGTTGGAGAATTGCATTGCGCCAGGCATCACACACATACACACACACGCAGATGTTATTAACAGAGGGGTCTAAAAATCGTGAGATAAATTACACACAGAAAGGCAGTATAAGATAATTGCAGACTCTTCTGCATGAAAGTTTTTTTTTTTTGTTTTTTTTAACTCAAAATTTTTATTGCATACAAAAATAAAAAAACATGCGTGACATAACAGAAAATGAAAAGCTTGAGCAGAACATTCAAGATACATGTATCCAGCAATGTCACTTTCATAACAGAAATATGTATTGCAATATAACAAGTTAGTAATGGGTAAGGGAGGGGAAGGTAAGGCAATGGGCTTTAGAGGGGTGTGTGAAAAGTACATGGTCGTTAGATGAAATAGACTAAGAGAAGCGTGCTCTTCTACATGAGAGAGCGCTACCTGGACTGTGAGGTGGCCTTTTTAGAAAAGCAACAGGCTCAATTTTACGTGTGGTTGTGTAAGAAGGAGAGGTAGACAGACTGCGAGACTCTAGGCATAGAGCCAGGGGGCCCAGACCTGATGGAATTTGTCTTCTTTGTCCAGTAGGAGGTGATCTTTTCCATGTTGGCTATAAACCATATATGATCTAAAAGAAGAGACGCGAGCAGGCTCCACCCGCTTCCAAGACTCGGCTATCAGGCATTTGGCGGCCGCCAACACGTGTGAGGCTAGCTTCGCAGAGTGGTATCAAGGTCTTGTATAGGATAACAAAGTAAGAAGGACCACGGGTTCTTCCTGATAGGGCATTGGAGAAGGGAGGAGAGAAGTCTCGCAACCCTATCCCAGAAGGAGAAGATAACAGGGCAGGACCACCAAATGTGTACGAGGGTGCCTCGGTGACCACAATTTCTCCAGCAATCGGGGGAGGCCGACTGAAACATTTTTGCGAGCCTATCAGGTGTAAGATACCACCTGTAATACACTTTTTACGCATTTTCCTTAATTAATGAGATGGAGCTAGAGGCCACATTCAGTCTAATGGTCTCCCAGCAGTCCTCCTCCGGGGTTGGGCCCAGATCCCTCTCCCACTCCCTCTCATGTATATTCCCGTCCGTCACCAATTTCTCTAGTAGGAGGCTGTACAGGGAGGAGATCATGCCTCTTCGCAGGGGGAAAGAGAGGCAGAGAGATTCAAATTGGGAGGAGAGGTGGGGTGTGCTGTCCGAAAGGAGTGATAGGAGGAAATGCCGAACCTGCAAGTATTGGTAGAAAGGCGGATGAAAGTTAGGAACTCTCGAGCAAAGAACATCTTAGGGTATAGGCCTTCCTCATTCAAGGAGGCTTCCTGCAAATCGAAATCCCGCCCTGGTCCACAAACGGGAAAAAGATTGGGACATACCCAGAGGGAAAGAGGGATCATGCCAAAGGGGTATAATATACAAAGGATTAGGAAAGACAAAGAGATGGCTCTTGCAGATCTCCCAGATCCGGGTAGCAAATTCCAGGGTTGGAAAACGTTTAGTTAGAGCCTTCCGAATACTGGAAGGAATTCCCTAAAGGCCAGATATACCAGGTATGGAGAGATAGGCAGCCTCCAAATCCACCCATGAGTGAGATGCAGGAGGGGCAAATGAGGAAACAATTGAGCTAAGCTGGGCTGCCCAGTAATAGGCCTCAAGGTCGGGGAAGCCTCTGCCTCCACAACCTCTGGGTTTTTTGAGTAATGCCAGGCGGAGCCTGGGAGACCTGCCCCGCCATACAAATTTAGAAAGGTGTTGCTGCATAGAATATAATTCAGTATTCTCACCGGCAATGTCTGAAAAAGGTCAAGGAGTTGAGGAAGAATAGTCATTTTAACCGCGATGATCCTGCCCAGTCACGAAATGATTAGGGTCCGCCAGGAGAAAATATCTGATTTAAGTTTACGGAAAAGAGCTGGATAATTCTCTTGGTATAGGGATTTGTATGAGGTGGTGATGTAGACCCCCAGATATTTAAATTTTTTCTTCTGCCATCTAAAGTGAAAATGGGAGGTGAGATCACAGCAGTCCTGTGAAGGCATATTAAGAATATAGGGCCTCAGATTTTGTTATGTTAATTTTATACCCGGACAGGCTGCCGTATCTCGCGAGGAGGCAGAACAGGTTGGGCAGAGATGTTTTTGGCTGCCGAAGGGTGAGGAGTATATCATCAGCAAACAAAGAGCGCTTACTCTCCAGAGACCCCGTCTCGACCCCTCTTATGTCTGGGGAGGCTCGGATGGTAGCTGCCAAAGGTTTAATGACCAAGGCGAAAACTAAAGGGGAGAGTGGGCAACCCTGGCGGGTGGCGTTACTAATTGGGACTGGATCGGAAAGAGAGCCATTAACCATAACCTTAGCAGAGGGATGGGAATATAAGGCCTGGACCCCCGACAGGAAATCCCCGGAGATGCTGAAGTGCTTAAGAGTATGGGTCATGAACTGCCAGGAGATCCTGTCGAAGGCCTTTTCCGCATCTAAGGATAAAATGATGGAGGGAGTTTTCCTAGTGTTGAGTATGTGAATAAGGTCAATAGTTCTCCTCGTGTTGTCCCTGGCCTGTCTACCGGGAACAAACTCTACCTGATCAGTGTACTAGCCCAGGGAGTACAGTGTTTAGGCGGTTGGCCAGGATCTTGGCATATAGTTTCAGGTCATTGTTAAGCAGAGATATTGGACGTAGCTAGCACAATTATGGACATCTTTATCTTCCTTGTGGATCAGAGTTATCCGAGCCTCCAGAGATTCCTTGGGCCAAGAATTGCCCTTCAGGATAGAATTAAAAAGAGTAGAGAGGCGAGGGGCCAGAAGAGCCGCAAACTTTTTATAGTAAGCTGCCGAAAACCCATCCAGGCCTGGAGCCTTACCCGCTTTATGAGCCTTAATAACCTGCTCCACCTCCTCCAAGGAGATGGGTTCACTAAGACGATCCGCGGCCTTGGGGCCTTGGGAGTCGGGCGTCCTCCAGGAATTTATCTATATGCTCCGCCTGATTCCGTTGGGCCAAAACGTTGGGTGGTTGGGGGAGATTGTACAATTTCAGATAATAGTTCTGAAATTCCGAGCAAATTAATTTGGGATCATAAACCAGGACCCCTGAAAAATCTCTTACAGCCATAAGATTGCGGGCCGAAATTTTAGTCAGGCCAAGAGCTTATCCGCCTTATCACCCTTTTCATAAAAGCATTGATTCAGCCATTTCAGCTTGTTGGTCACTCGGTGGGAGAGAAGCAGGTTGAGCTCACCCCTCACAGAGAGAATTTGTTCAAGTACGGCAGGGTCAGGGTTGGATTTATGTTGTTCCTCTAACTTCTGGAGGGACGTGGAGAGGCGCACAGTTTCAGCTAATCTTGCTTTTTTGGCATTTGCTGCCAAGGCTATTAGGTGGCCTCTGATGACCGCCTTATGGGAATTCCAGAGAGTAGAGGGTGAGATATACGGGGACTCGTTTGTTTCAAAATATTTGGATATTAGAGTTTTAAGATGGGCTACTGTATTCTGGTTATGGAGGAGGGATTCGTTGATTCTCCAAGAAAAGAGGGGCGAGTAACTGAGGAGGAGAGGTCTGCCGACACTGGGGCATGGTCAGACCATGTAACTGAGTGAATATTAGAGTTAGTGAGTTTAAGAGTCAGATCGTGGCTGAGCAGGACCATGTTGATTTGGGAGTAGGTATTATGGACTGGGGAATAGTCTCGAGCCAGAGGGTCAGAGATTCTCCATGTATCGTACAGATTATGCAGTTTCATAAAATCCTGCAAAGCCCTGGAGTTCCTCCCATCCCTCCTGTCGGAGAGAACATTTGAAGGGGCAGATCTGTGCAGATGGGGGGTAAGAACTGTATTGAAATCTCCACCTACTATCAATTTTCCTCTACGGACCTGAGAGAGTATAGTTCCTAGAGGTTTAAAAAATTTGTGCTGGTCTTGGTTCGGGGCGTAAATATTCACTAATGTGCAGGGGAGATTATTGAGTTTAACCACTAAAATAAGATATCTACCTCCTTTGTCTCTATACGTATCTGTAAGATCGAAAACAAGATTACAGGAGAAAAGGATTGCCACCCCGCATCTCTTCTTAGTAGTGTCACAAGCATGATAGGTGAGGGGGAATCTTTTGGACTTAAGTTCCGGGTGTAGGTGTTTAATGAAATGGGTCTCCTGTAAGAATACTAGATCACCTTTTAAGGGCCTGTAACGAAGCATAAAGTTTGCCCCTTTTTTGAGGGGAATTGAGGCCTTTGACATTAAAAGATATCAAGCGGAGGGTCATGAGAAAGTCAGGGGAGAGGATTCAGGAGGAGAAAATATGTATAGGAAGTAGGACTTCTGACTTGCTAGAGGAGTAGATAGCGGGGACGACCAGAACTGGGGGTACATTGTAGGAGTGTGGGGAGGATAGAGGAAGGGGGACTGGTGTGGTGCGAAACACTCGTCCAGGGTGCTGGTGGGAAAAATGGAGCGGTACTCAAGGTACGTGGGGACCAGCTGAGAGCAAGCAAGCTCTATGGGCGGTATAGCTAGGGGTTACCAGCTGAGAGGGCGACAGGTAAATCGCTGACAGGGAGGGGAAGTGGGGACACACCTTCCAGTGGGTCCTTTTGTGAAGGGAGTGAGGAAGGGATGGCGGGTAGGGGCACTCCCAAATCGTAGGACTAACTGTTGGAAACATATACAGCAACTATGGTACCTTGTCTAGCTAAAGGGTACAGCGATATCAGACGGGTTATAACATATGCAAGTGAATACCATTGTAAACCTGGAAAGGAATCCCAGAAGAGGGAAAACAAAGAACAAGGGAACAAAGGACAAAATATACAGACAGGTACAAGGAAAAGCGAAAAAGAGAGAAAAAAAAGAAAACAGTCACAGAGCAGCTCCAGATAGACCATAGAAACACAAACAAACAGGCCTGTAAGTGAGCTGAGAGGATATACGGCCTTCCAAAAGAGGTCCATGCAGGCAGTCTGCTGTGGAACTGAAAAGGCAGCGGGCATGAGGACGAACCTGCAAACAGAAAGAGCAGAGAGAAAAAGGGCAAACAGCCGGCCGACCAAGAGCATGCAAAAATTACATTAAAAATTAGGCAGCATATAAACGTCACAGCAGAGGACGAGTCTCCATGTAAGCTCAATGCCTTGGAAGGCCACCTGCTAGGGCAGACAATAAACAAGCAGATGCGACTCTCATTAGGCCCAGATCCCGATGCACCATCCCTGAGTGAGAAATCTCCCAGCCTTAGACAACAGCCAGGGAGTTAATTTACGAAGTCTTGCGAGGAGTGGGGGACTTCTGGACTGTGGACCATTCGCCTCGCAGTGCTCTTTGAGGTCGCAGAGTCGTATCCTGATTACCCGCGGTAGGACATTGAGAAGTGCCCGCGGAGGGAGCAGGAGCAAGGCCCAGCCATTGGAGAAGAGCCTGAGCCTCTGGAAGTGTGCGGGCAGAAATCTGACGTTCCTGATGCCAGAGGAAGAGGCGGAAGGGGAAGCCCCACCGATATTGCACATTATTAACTCGTAGAACTTGCGTTACTGGGGCGAACTCCCGTCGCCTGGCCAGGCTGGTTGGTGACAAGTCCTAGAAAATCTGGATATTGTGACCTTCGTAAGTTAGGGTATGTAGCTTCCTAGCCCCCCGCAAAACCATCTCCTTGACAGTGTAGAAATGGAGCCGTAGGATAACATCTCTAGGCTGGTTCTGATCGGACGATCTGGGCTTTAGGGCTCTATGGGTTCTGTCCAGTAGCAAGTGGTCCTCTGGGACCTCGGGGGCTAACTGGGAGAGGAGCTTCTTCAGGTATCGCTCCAGGTGGGCAGATTCGACTGTTTCTGGGATACCCTTCAGACGTAGATTATTCCGCCTAGCCCGATTATCCATGTCTTCCTGGTGTTCCTGGACAGATGTCGGATCGCTTCTAAGGTGTACAATATCCTCCTCCAGTCCTGTCTCAGAGGTCACCACCGTTTCCAGTCTTTGTTTAACTTGGTCAGTGCAAGTACCGATTGCAGCCACATCCGCGCGTAGTGAGTGAAGGGCAGTTTGCACCTCTGAGTGGACGGAAGATTTAAGCTCTTTCATTTCTTTGATTAGCGTTAAAAAGTCCCGTCTGGTTATTGGGGATGTATCCTCCTCGTCCGATTCAGAGTCAGCAGAAGTGTGAGGGGAATCTGTCCTTCCCCGATGCGGGGTTGAAGTCGATTGCTTTGAGAAATATTGAGGAAGTCCTTTTAGGATGAGATTTCTTGCCTCCCTTAGGCATTGTGGAGGAGCACCAAGAACTGGAGTTTTAAACAGGAGTGGCGGTATGTCCAGACGAATTTGTAGAGTAAATTACAGTGAGTGGACCCACGTAGGGAGGAGGGGTCACATGAATCTGGAATTGAAAAGTAGTGTAGAAGAAACTTTCCCCCGCCCCCCGTCAGCATTTAGAGGGTTATAGGATCATTGAGCACCCCAAAAATCCTGGGACAGGGCCCAATAATAGGTAGAATGTGGAACAAATGAGTCAGCAGCCCAAGGCAACCCCTGCAGGGGAGGACAGCAAGCCTGACAGTGTGATCTGCTTTAAGGCTCCAGAATAAGCCGCGTCTGTTGCTCTGAAGTTTTGCTGGTTAAATAACCTCCTCTCAGCTCTTGATGGAGGTGGGCTGGGTGGGCAGCTGGGATTGAACGCAGGTAATGGCGCTCTCACACTAACCTGCTTCCTCTGTGTTCCGGCAGCAGTGGCCGCTGGCCTCCTCAGGCAGTGTTGAACCTCCAGACTGGTGACACTGCTCTGCCGCTTCCAGGGGGTCCCGTGGCCCCTCCGCTCGTCACACAGGCTGTGGAGGCGCTCACTCCGGCCTCAGGTCCGAACCGGAAGTCCGGGTCTCCAAAGCCGGAGGTACGGTTTGCAGGGTGCGGGCGGCACTACAGACTGCGGCTTCAGGGCCCAGACATACCGAGTGGAGCACCGGACAGACGCGAGTCCAGGTGAGGCTGCGGACCTGCGATCCGCCGGGGAGATGTGCGATGCCGGACGGGGGGCAGCCCCAGACTCAGGACTGCAGTCAGGCTGCGGGTATCACGGCCGTCTCGGCGGAGGACCGCCTCGTGGCCAAGAGGGTCCTATAGGTGACTGCTTCTGCAGGCTTCAGGAGTGGGTGAAGTATGTGGGCTCAGGAAGGGGCTTGAGAGTTTAAAATCGCCCTCTTGTTCGGAGCTCGCCACACAAGCACCCTTGCATGAAAGTTTTTAATACACAATTTTTAACTGTACACTACTAAACTTTATTTTATTTTGCTGTTACTTTTTATTTATTACCGTATATGAAATAATGAATGGTTTTAATCCATACCAATATAGTTTAATATTTTGAAAAGTAAAAGTGCCATCTCAGCTAAAATAACCGCTTGTCTCTTTGGAAATTGTATAAAAAATTTGGTTTTGGTTAACTAGAGGTAGTACCCTTGTTAACAAAATATTAAAAATACAAAATAAAAATAAAATAAAAATAAAGTAAGATAAGATTAAGATACAAGTTCTTAGCAAAAAAATGTCTGATTTGGGTAAGTGCAGGTTGACTTATTCCATATTCTCTTCAACATTCTTTAATAGATAATTGCAAAGAGAGGGAGTGCGTACATCCTGAAGCATGCTCCTGAGATGCATAAGGAACAGGAAGGGATGTCTGTTAAGGATGCTGTGCTGAACTTCATTAAAGAATCATGTCTGTTAGAAGATGTTCCGGTTCATTATTACAGATTGCAAAAGGTAAATTAATGTGCCATATTATAACAAAAACATTTAACACACACAGCAAAGTACGTTATTGTTATGCAAGTATATTGTTTTTAAAGATGCAATTATTAACTATGGCACAGGACATGTTTAACGGTAATATTTTAGATATTTTTAGCCTCTGATTATGTCATAACTAAGACAGTGTAGTTTACTACCACCATCTTCAGGAACTCTATGACCGAATCCTTGAAAGTAGACCGGAGAGAGGTATATAAAATACACAAGGATATTTTCAGAATAATTATAGCACCGCAGCTTAGGAATAAGGGAGCAAGAAAAACAAGTACCTTTTGAGATGCTGAAAGCTTGAATCGGTCTGTGCTGCGTGCACTTGAGTTTGGCATGCATTTAATGTACATTGACTATGGGCATGGCCTTCCCTGCCCTGTTCCCTCACTGAAATCATAGGATGACGTAAGTATCCTTTGTGCTGCATTTGTGCCGTATGAGCCAGTTCTGGGCTTGCGCATTGTACACACAAAATCGTCACCTATATTTCTTTATGAATCAGGCTCTGTGTTTATTAAATAGAGCATTTCTGATACATTTTAAAACATTGAATGCCATACTTATAGTTGACTCTTAATTGTTGTCACTATTGATATTAATATATAAACTGCATACTGTTGATGCATCTCTTCATTGCACAAACTATTCTATCTAATTACAACTAGGTCAAATTTTAATTATGGGGGATTTTAATTATCCGGACATTGATTGGAGTACTGAGACCTACGATACAGCTAGGGGAAAAAGGTTTCTGAGCACGCTAAAAGACCAGTACATGTCCCAATTAGTAGAGGAACCAACTAGGAACCGGACTATACTGGACCTAGTAATAACAAATTATGTAGACGTAATATCAAATATTCAAGTAAGGGAGCACTTGGGAAACAGTGAGCATAATATGGTCTCATTTGAAATTAGTTTCCAGAAGCAACGGTATAAGGGATCAACTAGGACTTTAAACTTTAAAAAGGCAAATTTTAATATGCTAAAGGAGTCTATAAAGTGCATAGACTGGAACAAAGTTTTTGAAGAAAAAAATACGGAAGAAAAGTGGGCTGTCTTTAAAACGTTGTTGGAAACATAAACGTATAACTTCATTCCTATGGGAAATAAATGTAAATGAATTAAGTCTAAACCAATGTGGCTAAATAAAAAGGTAAGGTAAGAAATTCAAAGGAAGAAGCGTGCATATAAAATGTTTAAGTCTGAGGAGTCCTTCCGTAGGTACAAGGAATGTAATAAAACATGCAAAAAGGAAATTAGATTGGCTAAATTAGAAAATGAAAACCAAATTGCAAAAGAAAGCAAGGCAAACCCCAAAAAGCTTTTTAAGTATATGAATGGCAAAAGCGTTAAAAAAGATAATATAGGACCCCTAAGAAGTGAGATGGGTAAATTAATAATGATACTAAGGAAAAAGCAGAGGTATTAAATACTTTCTTTTCTTCAGTATTTACCAGAGAGGAACAAATGGTAGGAATAATACATAAAAATGGAAATGAAACCATACCATTAATTAATACTTGGTTGACAGAGGAAGAAGTCCAAAGGTGACTGAAGAATATGAAGATAAATAAAGCTCCAGGTCCAGATGACATACACCCAAGGGTTCTTATGGAGCTAAACTCAGAAATAGCTAGACCGCTATTCTTAATTTTCATACATTCAATCTCATCAGGCTCAGTACCAAGGGATTGGCGAATAGCAGATGTGGTGCCGTTGTTTAAAAAGAGGACGAGATCACAACCAGGGAATTATAGACCTGTAAGCCAATAGTGGGGACACTACTGGAAGGTATATTAAGGGATAGTATTCAGGATTACTTGGTGCGCAATAAGATTATTAGTGGGAATCAACATGGATTTGTGAGGGATAGGTCATATCAAACTAATCTAATTTGTTTCTACGAGGTAGTTAGTGGGAACTTAGACCAGGGTAGCACAGTAGATGTGATCTACTTAGATTTTGCAAAGGCCTTTAATACAGTGCCACACAAGAGGTTGGCTTACAAAATAAGGGAACTGGGTCTAGGAAACAACATTTGTACTTGGATCGAAAACTGGTTAGGCAATAGGGAACAGAGATTTGTGGTAAATGGAACATTTTTTAATTGGTCAAAAGTTTTAAGTGGAGTACCTCCAAGGTTCCGTGCTGGGGCCACTCCTTTTTAATATATTTATTAATGAACTTGGTGATGGTTTAGAGAGTAAAGTTTCTATTTTGCAGATGACACTAAACTCTGTAAGGTAATAAAATGAGATCAAGATGAAGCTTCTCTAGAGAGGAACTTAAATAAACTTTAAGATGGGGCGGCCAAATGAAATATGAGGTTTAATCTAGATAAATGTAAGGTTATGCAGTTAGGGATCAAAAACAAGAACACAATCTATAAATTAAACGGAATTAATTTAGGAGAATCTTTAATGGAAAAGGATTTGGGAGTGCTCATAGACAGTAGACTTGGTAATAGTGCTCAATGTCAAGCAGCAGGTGCAAGGGCAAATAAAGTATTGACATGCATAAAAAGGGACATAGATGCAAGGGAAGACAATGTAATTTTGCCTCGGTATAATTCGTTTGTAAGACCTCATCTTGAATATGCAGTACAGTTTTGGTCACCACTCTATAAAAAAGATAATTTGGAACTAGAAAGGGATCAGAGAAGGGCAACAAAATTGATAAAGGGCATGGAGTCATTAAGTTATGAGGAAAGGTTAGCCAGTTTTGGCATGTTTACTTTAGAAAAGAAGCGTCTAAAAGGAGATATGATTACTATGTACAAATACATTAAGGGTCAATACAGAGAACTTTCATGGGAACTTTTTACCCCAAGGACTATACACAGGACACGCGGTCACCCCCTAAGGTTAGAGGATAGGATATTTCACGACCAGCAAAGGAAGAGGTTCTTTACAGTAAGTGCAGTCAAGATATGGAATTCACTGCCAGGGAAGGTTGTGATGGCAGATTCAATAGATATGTTTAAGAAATGGTTAGACAAATTTTTAGTAGAAAAGTGTTTCCAGGGATACCACCGTTAATTAAAATGAAGGATAGTAATGGATATAGGGTAAAACTAGGACTGCAATATTGGGTCTGGGGGGATTTTCACAATTGAAACAGATTGGTGGTTGCTTACTTTGGATCAATTTCAATTATAAGTGAAGGATCACAGGAGATCCAAAGTAGGTTGAACTTGATGGACTGGTGTCTTTTATTTTAACCTCATAAATTGTTACTATGTTAACCTTATGTTCACATTAATAAATAAAGTTGCCAAAACATTAATAATAATTGAATGATTGATTTTTGCAAAAGGTCACAGATTATTGATTGATATTGATTTTATAAATTATGGTGGCTGCAAAATCTTTTGCAGGTCAGCTACTATCTAATATCCGCATGAACAAGTGTGTGGCCATCCAGCACTAACCACTGGTACCAGAATATACTCCATTACGATTTGGCCAGAGTCTGGTGTCAGAGTGACTACTCCACTTCTGGACTCACAATGATGTGCCCACACAAAGCAGGTCAACGGATCCCCTACACAAAGGGACCAAGAGCCACGTTGCTTCGAAAGGGGCAGTGGCCAGCAGCCAGTCAGGGATAGCACTCTATGTATTAGTCGCTGACTGCAAAAGTTCATAATTTAATTGAACATATATTCAGATTACTGTGGGCCTGTATTTGATCCCATTAATCACATTCACTTTGGACTGAATGCCAATTGTATACACAATGCCAGTTGGCTTGATACATGTTTCGTAGCCACTAGACTTCCAACGCCCTAAGCGCTATGATGGAAGATCCATTCAAAGCCACAGCATTAGTTGCCACAATCGTAAAGACAATGAGCTATTGAAGCATCCCCATTTGTCAGCATACCCCGCTGTAGCTTGCCCAGTAAGTGCCATGCAGAGGCAATCATCAATATGGTCGAAGCAGCCAGCAGAGGGTCGGCGAATCAAACTCTGATACCAGAGTGGATGAGTATGTATGTGCCCGTGAATTTGAAATAATGTGTACCCTCAATTAACCTGCAAGAAGCGAGCAGCCTGGACCTTGGAGCATGTTTAGACTGCACTACAAGGTTCTGTAGCTATCGGACTCCCTATCCTGAGCATTTTATCGCCGTAGTGCTTGTATATTATTAGTATGTTTATTATTTTTTGCCTGAGTGAAATCCATTACCACCCAGGATCCCTTCACTTGGCTCCGTTCCTCTGTGGCTGTGGCGCATGCATGAACAGGGACTGCCTGTGCCACAGATTTGGTGCGGGGGTAATCCCTCCTCTTCCTCTCTCCTCTCTCCCAGACCTTGGTACGGACCGCCTGAGCCACTGTGTGGACTTATTGTGGCCGGGGCTGGTGAGCAAGGGAACTGACAGGTGGGGGGCTTTAAAATTGGCAAGTAACTATGCCAGTAGAGGATGAAATCCTCAATGGCCAGAGAGCAGGGGGCACAACTGCTACCAGGGGTTGGAAAAGGGATACAGGTATTAGGGGACTAGCTAGAGTGAAAAAGGATTGACACGGCTGCTGGGGAGGGTGTGTGTGTGTTGATGTTGGAACCAAAATGACTGTGTTTAAATTTGTTGAGGAAGGGGTACAGGGAGAAAGGGGGTTGGCAAAAGATAGGGATAGACAGGTGAAAATAGAGAGGAGAGAAGTAGTTTATAGAAAAAACCTGAGGGAACAGAAGCAAAGAGAGGGGGGTATGAATAAGCTCAGACGAATAAAATGAAGAAATTGGGATACTGAGCCTGTCTTGTGTCACAGTATCCTGTATCTACTGCTTCCACAAAAAAGAGGCCAAGTGGCCACTGGGGGGGGGGGAGAATATATAGGGCACCAACGAGCCCTGCCCGTGTGATCTTATTGGCTGGAGTATGCAGAGAAACTTAACCCCTGATAGGTAAGTGACTTGGCACAAACAAATGTGTTTGAAAATCGTTCGGCTTATGACCTCACTTGTCATACTATTGATATTGATATGCAGCAAAGCTTGTTGATTTACTGAGCTAAATAGTAAACATGAAACATTCCAAAGTGATAAATATGTCCACCATGGTCTTTTACCTATGGACGATGAAGGTGCTTCTCTAAAAACTCTAACCCTGTTCTCTCTGTTAAACAGGCCTAGCAGAAAATGCACAGCAAGGTTAGTGATGTCACAGCAGATTGACATATTCACATGTATCTAACCAATTCAGAGAAAGTATTAAAGTTGTTTAAGGGGATTTAGCATTCTGTAATAGATAGGGTCAAACACAGAATTTCTAGAGGGCATGACCATCATGCAATTGGCGGGGCCAATCATTTTAGCCAGTGCTAGGCACCTCTCCAACTGCTCCCCCATTTACTTAAACACATGGGCACTGCAGCATGCACTGCCTATGTAAAATCAGGACAGTTGGCAGACTGCTCTGCTCTCTCCTACCTGTTCTTGCTGCTTTCACTACTTGTGGCTGTTTGTGTTACTTGTTTCGATCCTGGAATGTTGGCTGGAATATGGAAAGCCTTGCAATGAGTGAACACTCTAGGCCACCCCAACCAGTGCGGATGTTAAATAAATAGCATGCAGCATCCACATTTAATAATTAGGCCTCCCAACCTGCAAGCAGGCTCGACACTAAATTAATAGTATTCAATTTAATAAATAGACTTATTTCACCCCAACCTACCACAATATTACATTAATTGTGTTCATATTTAATAAATATCCATTTCCCCCCTAACCTGCCCCTACATTAAATAAGTACTATTTACATTTAATAAATAGCCCTCCTTCTCCCCAAACTCTACTCTACATTAAATTAATAATCCCATCACCCCACCTTAAATTAAGATTCCACCATGACACCACATTAAAATGAAGTATTCTCCACCATAAAATTCATAGACTTAACCATCATCCCACCAATATATTAATAGTTACCACCACCATTAAAGCATTAACCCCCCCCCCCCTTAAAATAGGTCAACACTCATAAGTGAGCACTAGGGAGAATCCGTGAATCATCCTTCTAAACTGGCTAAATGTCTCTTTGCCATCATTTGTTGATCCTGAAGTAATAGGTGTGAATGGCTGTGAGGATATCACTCTTAGTTGAATCCCACAGAGGGTAACTGCCATCCCAGCTAACTCGGGTAGACCAGAACATATACAAAATAAGGCTTTATTATGACAGCACAACACCATAAGACGTTAAAAAGCTACAGGGTAAATGGTTGCATGTATCCTCCAGCAACCTCTTGCAGTCAGCATTCCAAAATAATAATCCCAGTCTCTTTAATAGTCTTATCCTCCCGCAGTATTACCACTACCGATTAGCTAGACAGTAACTGTGTCGCCCAGCCTGGGTTACTGGCTCACACAGACCCTGTCCTGGTAGGGTTTCCTCCAGCGCCACCACGATGTCTGGCTCAGTCATTTTCGCTGATGTCTTGTACACCAGGATCATTCAAGCTAGAATAGCTCTCTTGGCATTCTCCTCTCCTTATTATAAGGGCACAGTTGTGCTTTTTATATTAAGGTTACATGTAAAAAATGTCATTTTGCCATAGGAAATCTGTGAGAGGGGGGGGCATGGTGTTTGAGGGCCTACATCTTAAAACGTATTAAAGCTATTAAACTGAAAGTTGGCATGTGAATGGAGAACTGTCCACAGGTGCCCCATGTGAAATTTCAGAAAAAAAGAATAAAAAATGACAATTTTATGTTTTATATGTCAGGTCAGCTATACCCACCTTTCGTGGATGGGAATGTTCGCACTCTCTGACACATTTAGCCACCTTTGGCTTAGTACTATGTTGTTATGATGTTATAATCTCTTTATCATTCGCCATCCAAAACGAATATTGTTGAAATTGCATATATGTAACCTGTGTTTGTTACTAAAAACCTCAATAAAAACTTATTTAAAAAAAAATAAAAAATGACAATTTAGGAACAATCTAAATTTCAAAATCTCGACGGTTTTTTCCCACTTCCAGTTTCGCAAAAGTCGTTGGTTTTCTGGGTTTTTTGGGAGAGCGTAACTTGGTGTACAGGGTGTTTAAAGACACGCGGTAAGTTTTGGTAGAAAGCTATTAGGGCTGATGAGTGCCTTTGAGGGTTCACAAGTTTGAGAAAGTTAGGTTTTTTTTACAATTTGGTAAAACATGCCCCATTTTAGAGATAGGGGATTTCAGAAAACTTCATAACTATCGCACATGTCAGATAGAGTCTTGTGCTGGGTGTAGTATATGTGGCTTCACTTGGGAGCACAAATATGGCTGTGTGTTCCCTCGCATACCGATTTTGATTTGTAAACTACAGACAAATTACAGATATTTACTGACTGTGGGTGGGCTGGTTAGTGTTTTGGGTCTGAGGGGGGGGGGGGGGGGCACACTGTATAATTTTTAGCCCTGGCACTGCTTTTATTTCAAAGTTTATCCCTCAGTGTGATGCCAGAGGAATGGATGGGGAATGCACTCAGCACACCGTTCCGGCAGCCGGAATGGATGGGGAATGCACTCGGCACTCCATTCCGGCAGCCGCAATGGATGGGGAATGCACTCAGCCATCCATTCCAGCTGCCAAAATGGTGTGCTGAGTGCATTCCCCATCCATTCCGGCTGCCGGAATGGAGTGCTGAGTGCATTCCCCATCCACCTTAAAATGGGGCATGTTTTACCAAATTGTAAAAAAACTAACTTTCTCAAACTTGTGAACCCTCAAAGGCACTCCTCAGCCCTAATAGCTTTCTACCAAAACTTACCACGTGTCTTTAAACGCTCTGTACACCGAGTTATGCTCTCCGAAAAAACCCAGAAAAACAGCGACTTTTGCGAAACAGGAAGTGAAAAAAAAGGCGAGATTTTGAACTTTAGATTGCTCCTAAATTGTCAATTTTTTATTCTTTTTTTTTTTTTTTTTTTTTTGAAATTTCACATGCGGCACCTGTGGACAGTTCTCTATTCACATGCCAAATTTCAGTTTAATAGCTTTAATACATTTTAAGATGTAGACCCTCAAACACCATGCCCCCCCTCTCACAGATTCCCTATGGCAAAATAAAGTTTTTTACATGTAACCTTAATATAAGGGCACGACTGTGCCCTTATAATATATTGGAGATTACTCCTATACATTAGTTATCTGTTATAACTGACTTCAAGTATGCCGGAATGGTGTGCCGAGTGCATTCCTCATCCATTCCGGCTGCCGGAATGGTGTGCCGAGTGCATTCCTCATCCATTCCGGCTGCCGGAATGGTGTGCCGAGTGCATTCCTCATCCATTCCGGCTGCCGGAATGGTGTGCCGAGTGCATTCCTCATCCATTCCGGCTGCCGGAATGGTGTGCCGAGTGCATTCCTCATCCATTCCGGCTGCCGGAATGGAGTGCCGAGTGCATTCCGGCTGCCGGAATGGAGTGCCGAGTGCATTCCGGCTGCCGGAATGGAGTGCCGAGTGCATTCCGGCTGCCGGAATGGAGTGCCGAGTGCATTCCGGCTGCCGGAATGGAGTGCCGAGTGCATTCCACTCCCGGAATGGAGTGCCGAGTGCATTCCCCTCATAACCCTGGCTGGGCGACACAGTTACTGTCTAGCTAATCGGTAGTGGTAATTTTGCGGGAGGATAAGACTATTAAAGAGACTGGGATTATTATTTTGGAATGCACGACTGTGCCCTTATAATATATTGGAGATTACTCCTATACATTACAGTTATCTGTTATAACTGACTTCACGTATGCCGGAATGGTGTGCTGAGTGCATTCCCCATCCATTCCGGCTGCCGGAATGGTGTGCTGAGTGCATTCCCCATCCATTTCGGTTGCCGGAATGGTCTGCTGAGTGCATTCCCCATCCATTCCGGCTGCCGGAATGGTGTGCTGAGTGCATTCCCCATCCATTCCGGCTGCCGGAATGGTGTGCTGAGTGCATTCCCCATCCATTCCGGCTGCCGGAATGGTGTGCTGAGTGCATTCCCCATCCATCCATTTCGATTGCCGGAATGGTGTGCTGAGTGCATTCCCCATCCATCCATTTCGATTGCCGGAATGGTGTGCTGAGTGCATTCCCCATCCATCCATTTCGGTTGCCGGAATGGTGTGCTGAGTGCATTCCCCATCCATCCATTTCGGTTGCCGGAATGGTGTGCTGAGTGCATTCCCCATCCATCCATTTCGGTTGCCGGAATGGTGTGCTGAGTGCATTCCCCATCCATCCATTTCGGTTGCCGGAATGGTGTGCTGAGTGCATTCCCCATCCATCCATTTCGGTTGCCGGAATGGTGTGCTGAGTGCATTCCCCATCCATCCATTTCGGTTGCCGGAATGGTGTGCTGAGTGCATTCCCCATCCATCCATTTCGGTTGCCGGAATGGTGTGCTGAGTGCATTCCCCATCCATCCATTTCGGTTGCCGGAATGGTGTGCTGAGTGCATTCCCCATCCATCCATTTCGGTTGCCGGAATGGTGTGCTGAGTGCATTCCCCATCCATCCATTTCGGTTGCCGGAATGGTGTGCTGAGTGCATTCCCCATCCATCCATTTCGGTTGCCGGAATGGTGTGCTGAGTGCATTCCCCATCCATCCATTTCGGTTGCCGGAATGGTGTGCTGAGTGCATTCCCCATCCATCCATTTCGGTTGCCGGAATGGTGTGCTGAGTGCATTCCCCATCCATCCATTTCGGTTGCCGGAATGGTGTGCTGAGTGCATTCCCCATCCATCCATTTCGGTTGCCGGAATGGTGTGCTGAGTGCATTCCCCATCCATCCATTTCGGTTGCCGGAATGGTGTGCTGAGTGCATTCCCCATCCATCCATTTCGGTTGCCGGAATGGTGTGCTGAGTGCATTCCCCATCCATCCATTTCGGTTGCCGGAATGGTGTGCTGAGTGCATTCCCCATCCATCCATTTCGGTTGCCGGAATGGTGTGCTGAGTGCATTCCCCATCCATCCATTTCGGTTGCCGGAATGGTGTGCTGAGTGCATTCCCCATCCATCCATTTCGGTTGCCGGAATGGTGTGCTGAGTGCATTCCCCATCCATCCATTTCGGTTGCCGGAATGGTGTGCTGAGTGCATTCCCCATCCATCCATTTCGGTTGCCGGAATGGTGTGCTGAGTGCATTCCCCATCCATCCATTTCGGTTGCCGGAATGGTGTGCTGAGTGCATTCCCCATCCATCCATTTCGGTTGCCGGAATGGTGTGCTGAGTGCATTCCCCATCCATCCATTTCGGTTGCCGGAATGGTGTGCTGAGTGCATTCCCCATCCATCCATTTCGGTTGCCGGAATGGTGTGCTGAGTGCATTCCCCATCCATCCATTTCGGTTGCCGGAATGGTGTGCTGAGTGCATTCCCCATCCATCCATTTCGGTTGCCGGAATGGTGTGCTGAGTGCATTCCCCATCCATCCATTTCGGTTGCCGGAATGGTGTGCTGAGTGCATTCCCCATCCATCCATTTCGGTTGCCGGAATGGTGTGCTGAGTGCATTCCCCATCCATCCATTTCGGTTGCCGGAATGGTGTGCTGAGTGCATTCCCCATCCATCCATTTCGGTTGCCGGAATGGTGTGCTGAGTGCATTCCCCATCCATCCATTTCGGTTGCCGGAATGGTGTGCTGAGTGCATTCCCCATCCATCCATTTCGGTTGCCGGAATGGTGTGCTGAGTGCATTCCCCATCCATCCATTTCGGTTGCCGGAATGGTGTGCTGAGTGCATTCCCCATCCATCCATTTCGGTTGCCGGAATGGTGTGCTGAGTGCATTCCCCATCCATCCATTTCGGTTGCCGGAATGGTGTGCTGAGTGCATTCCCCATCCATCCATTTCGGTTGCCGGAATGGTGTGCTGAGTGCATTCCCCATCCATCCATTTCGGTTGCCGGAATGGTGTGCTTAGTGCATTCCCCATCCATTCCGGCTGCCGGAATGGTGTGCTTAGTGCATTCCCCATCCATTCCGGCTGCCGGAATGGTGTGCTGAGTGCATTCCCCATCCATCCATTTCGGTTGCCGGAATGGTCTGCTTAGTGCATTCCCCATCCATTCCGGCTGCCGGAATGGTGTGCTGAGTGCATTCCCCATCCATTCCGGCTGCCGGAATGGTGTGCTGAGTGCATTCCCCATCCATTCCGGCTGCCGGAATGGTGTGCTGAGTGCATTCCCCATCCATCCATTTCGATTGCCGGAATGGTGTGCTGAGTGCATTCCCCATCCATCCATTTCGATTGCCGGAATGGTGTGCTGAGTGCATTCCCCATCCATCCATTTCGGTTGCCGGAATGGTGTGCTGAGTGCATTCCCCATCCATCCATTTCGGTTGCCGGAATGGTGTGCTGAGTGCATTCCCCATCCATCCATTTCGGTTGCCGGAATGGTGTGCTGAGTGCATTCCCCATCCATCCATTTCGGTTGCCGGAATGGTGTGCTGAGTGCATTCCCCATCCATCCATTTCGGTTGCCGGAATGGTGTGCTGAGTGCATTCCCCATCCATCCATTTCGGTTGCCGGAATGGTGTGCTGAGTGCATTCCCCATCCATCCATTTCGGTTGCCGGAATGGTGTGCTGAGTGCATTCCCCATCCATCCATTTCGGTTGCCGGAATGGTGTGCTGAGTGCATTCCCCATCCATCCATTTCGGTTGCCGGAATGGTGTGCTGAGTGCATTCCCCATCCATCCATTTCGGTTGCCGGAATGGTGTGCTGAGTGCATTCCCCATCCATCCATTTCGGTTGCCGGAATGGTGTGCTGAGTGCATTCCCCATCCATCCATTTCGGTTGCCGGAATGGTGTGCTGAGTGCATTCCCCATCCATCCATTTCGGTTGCCGGAATGGTGTGCTGAGTGCATTCCCCATCCATCCATTTCGGTTGCCGGAATGGTGTGCTGAGTGCATTCCCCATCCATCCATTTCGGTTGCCGGAATGGTGTGCTGAGTGCATTCCCCATCCATCCATTTCGGTTGCCGGAATGGTGTGCTGAGTGCATTCCCCATCCATCCATTTCGGTTGCCGGAATGGTGTGCTGAGTGCATTCCCCATCCATCCATTTCGGTTGCCGGAATGGTGTGCTGAGTGCATTCCCCATCCATCCATTTCGGTTGCCGGAATGGTGTGCTGAGTGCATTCCCCATCCATCCATTTCGGTTGCCGGAATGGTGTGCTGAGTGCATTCCCCATCCATCCATTTCGGTTGCCGGAATGGTGTGCTGAGTGCATTCCCCATCCATCCATTTCGGTTGCCGGAATGGTGTGCTGAGTGCATTCCCCATCCATCCATTTCGGTTGCCGGAATGGTGTGCTGAGTGCATTCCCCATCCATCCATTTCGGTTGCCGGAATGGTGTGCTGAGTGCATTCCCCATCCATCCATTTCGGTTGCCGGAATGGTGTGCTGAGTGCATTCCCCATCCATCCATTTCGGTTGCCGGAATGGTGTGCTGAGTGCATTCCCCATCCATCCATTTCGGTTGCCGGAATGGTGTGCTGAGTGCATTCCCCATCCATCCATTTCGGTTGCCGGAATGGTGTGCTGAGTGCATTCCCCATCCATCCATTTCGGTTGCCGGAATGGTGTGCTGAGTGCATTCCCCATCCATCCATTTCGGTTGCCGGAATGGTGTGCTGAGTGCATTCCCCATCCATCCATTTCGGTTGCCGGAATGGTGTGCTGAGTGCATTCCCCATCCATCCATTTCGGTTGCCGGAATGGTGTGCTGAGTGCATTCCCCATCCATCCATTTCGGTTGCCGGAATGGTGTGCTGAGTGCATTCCCCATCCATCCATTTCGGTTGCCGGAATGGTGTGCTGAGTGCATTCCCCATCCATCCATTTCGGTTGCCGGAATGGTGTGCTGAGTGCATTCCCCATCCATCCATTTCGGTTGCCGGAATGGTGTGCTGAGTGCATTCCCCATCCATCCATTTCGGTTGCCGGAATGGTGTGCTGAGTGCATTCCCCATCCATCCATTTCGGTTGCCGGAATGGTGTGCTGAGTGCATTCCCCATCCATCCATTTCGGTTGCCGGAATGGTCTGCTTAGTGCATTCCCCATCCATCCATTTCGGTTGCCGGAATGGTGTGCTGAGTGCATTCCCCATCCATCCATTTCGGTTGCCGGAATGGTGTGCTGAGTGCATTCCCCATCCATCCATTTCGGTTGCCGGAATGGTCTGCTTAGTGCATTCCCCATCCATTCCGGCTGCCGGAATGGTGTGCTTAGTGCATTCCCCATCCATTCCGGCTGCCGGAATGGATGGGAAATCTTTTTGTAGAAGTAAATCTCTCCCTACTTGCTTAATCTATACTTTTTATCACCTTTTGGTGGCATATAGTCAACCAGTTAAAGATCACTATGAGCTGAAGTGGGAAGAAGACCTAGAAGTGGAACTGCAAGTGGAGGAATGGTCCTGGATCAGGACACAAGTTGCTAAGAGCTCAATTTGCGTACGCACTAAATTAAACTCATACAAAATACTTTACAGATGGTACTTGGTCCCCACCCGCCTGAAATCCATATTTCCCGATTTCTTTAACCTATGCTGGAGATCCTGCAGACAGGAGGGCTCCTTCCACCATATTTGGTGGTCCTGCCTCAAGGTCGTGGATTTCTGGCAAAGAGTTCACAATATAATCAATAGAGTTACCGCATTGCAACTTCCTCCTGTCCTACCTACTTGCTCTTACGTAGACTAATGCCTGACACTGACACGTACGCAATGGTGCTAAGTGGGCTATAGCAGCGAATTGGAAATAACTTCAACCTCCTTCTCTACCTGAAGTGATAAATATAATTTGGCAGACTTACCATTGTGAACAAATCGCAAGTATCATCAACGACCGTCCCAATAAATTCCGTATCATCTGGAACCCTTGGCTTTCCCTCTATGGAACAGAACAACAGAGACCATCTTACAAGAGTAATTGACGTCACTAATGTCAATTATAGACTGCACGCTGGATACTAAATGTATTCCAAGGTGCTAGACCGCACCCCCCCTCCTCTCTCACTAACACGTTTCTCTCCCTTCCTTGCCCCTACATTTTCCTCCTTCCATTGTCCGCCTCATATTTTCTTCTTGACTCCTCCTCTCCCTTCTATTCTTTTCCCTTTTCCCTCTTTGTTTCTTCACTAACTTTCTACTTGCCGATTGTTCAATGTGATTTTGTCTTTATACTGTAAAAATGTTATAAGAATCCCTAATAAAATGTTTCTAAATAAATATTGTCTTCCCACACTGCATCTGCCAAAATCTGTATGTTGGTGGCTGCCTGTGGTTTGCTGGCGTTAGAATTGTATCCAGATACAAATCTTCCTTAGTAGCCCTACACACGAGGTTGCACACTAAACGCTCCATTTCCACTGCTATTCATTTACTAGCACTTTTCATTTTGCTTGCTAGCGTTGCTCCAAGTAGGTCAAAAGTGTATTGTGCAGGTTTTTTGGCCATCATACTGTTTGCACATTCCACCATCTTTGTGGTTGGCGCATCACTTTGATCAACTATACAGAACCTATTTTTTATTCATCTTTTGTTGCGTTTGTGATGGAATTGTAACTTCAAGTACATGCTGGCTGTGGTGTGTCACCTGTCTTACTTGTACAATAGTTGTATTTGTCTCTTATTGGTCAGCAAATTCCAACATGAGTTCTTGTGACAGGACAGTAGGCTAAGTAATGAAAAAAATTATATAAAATGCATGTAATTAAGCTATTTCACACCTTTTATGTTTCAGTTTCCTGCAACGGTAGAACAATGGCAAGTTATTGTGGAAGAATTTGAGAGGCAATAAAATTTTTCAAACTGTGGCGGTGCCTTTAATGGGAAACATGTTCGAATTCTAAAATAAAATGTATAGTATCTGCACTCTTATTTGGCAAAAAAATAATAATAGTCGCATTCCTTGTACATAAAACAAGTAGAAAATGTATTCATAAGAATTATGATAAAAAGCAAACTTTATGACCACAATATACAACATATTAAAACCAAACCAAGAAAGAGCCTGTAAAAAAAAAAAAAGTTGTTATAGCAAAAAAAGAAACAATAGTCTCTAAAGATAGGTCCTCCTTATGTGCAGAATGAAGTAGTGTCCACACCTAAAAACTCCCAATTTTCCAGTATTCTAAGCAGTCTGAATGATTCACAGGTGTTGGTAACTATGTATGTCGTTACTCACGAATATTGTTGTGTTCAATAGAACAACCAACCAATAAATCCTCAGTACTTATAAGTATTGAATGCGTCCCGAGCAGATGTATTAGGCAGCTGAACAGTACTGAATTTTCAGGAGCTCCAAAGTGTCCAATATTGCATTTTGTCATGTGTGAGCAAGGGATCTTCTCCAATCAAGGATAGGAGATATCCTTCTGATGAAAGTGTATATAGCACTGAAACCAGCCAAGGTCCATATGCCTGGTTATTGATTTGAATATAAATATTATTTTTGATTGGAGAGGATCCCTTGCTGTTGTGCAATGCAGATTGCACAACGATGTATTGAATCCTTACACGCAACACAATCTGTCTACAGAAAGGCTGATATTTAATTATAGACTGTCACGAGCTAGGCGTGTTGAAAATGCGTTTGTAAATCTCCGTTACAGATTCGGAGTTTTTCATTCTGCTAAAACGTAAAACCCCCTGTGTATGCAGTTCACATATGTAATGAGGACAACAATATAGAGGATACAGACGTTGTTGGCTTGATACCTCTAAACAGGGAGGCAGCCTTCAATATTTTAAAGGGGGGGGGGGGGTGTGCCATGGCAGAATGATTTTGTGTGGAAACTTTATTGTTATGTATTTATACTTTAATAAACCTGTTACACAGCAACGGCAAAATATACTTTACTGACCGTATCACTAGGAGATAAGTCATCTGCTTGGACCACATCAGTAGGAGAACTACTGTCCGTATCCAGGCTGCCGTGTAATTTGCAGAGATTCAACAAGAGAGACCACAACATAAAGTTATTATGAGCAGTGTAGAAGGTGAGCAATTTGGCTCTTGGTGTTCGAAAAGAACTTTAACTTTATTAAAGATATAGAAGTTAAATGCTAAAAAAAAAAACCTTTTCTCGTAGATACCATCGTCGTATCCGACGAAAGTTCTGAGGGAGAAAAGAATGTTGGTAGTCCTTTGCAGGGTGTGATAAAGAAGATGGGAAAGCTTGACAAATATTTTAAAGAATTAAGGGCAAATATCAGTGGGAAAAAAATAAAAAAAGTTGAAAAGTTTTTTTCAGAAGCTTATTCCACAAAGCACTAGCCGCTTTCATCATTAAAAAGTCTAATGTTCTAATAATAATATAAATATGTTGAAACTTTATTTTTCAATTGTTCATTTTTTTCTACAGAATTCAACAATAAATCTGTTGGATGTACAATGTGTAATTTATTCTGTGTATTTTACAAGTATATGCATTAACAAGTAAATAAAGGTTCAATTTATAAAACATGTTCAATGTACATGTAAAGGGTTTCGGAACACAGATGTACTAATATGCAACCAGACATATATAAAATACACATCTATACACAAGTATAGGAAACACAAAAACGTGCTATATACAAAATTTTTATATATATATATATATATATATATATATATATATATATATATATATATATATATATATATATATATACATACACACATACATACATACATACACACATACATACACACACATACATATATATATATACACCCATACACACAATCGACACTTTGGAACGTCTTTCGACTATACACACTTACCTGACCTCAGACTGAACGATCGTATGTTGGCTGGTTTGCCAGATTTACAAAGCTTAATATAATGGAAGCCCCTGCACACAGAACCAAATGCAGCCTCTTTATCCTTTTGGCACAAATCCCCTTTCTGTGCTCAAAGTACTGATACATGCAAAATTAAAAGGAACAAGATGGCGCTATTGGTACACTCTAAAGCACAAGTCCATAAAAAGTCTCAAATAAAAAAGTCAATGCTGATAAGGTTTTCCACTTTACTTCCAATTCACTTATTTCTCATATCAGTCCATTGAATATGAAACGAAAAAAACATCCAGAAATAGGGTCTTAGAATAACTTTGATAAAAGCTTTTAACAGTTGCACTCTTTATGGTTCCCCTAATCACCGGTGGAGTATACCATATAACATCCCGTGTTGAAAACTGGAAGTTTGAATAAATAAAATGTACACTTACACTCAAAACGGATGAACAACTCCAGTTAGTGACTTTTTTCTTAAAGTTGCAGTTTTAGTGTACACCGTTCCAATTTAGAAAAAGGAAGAAAATTCCTCATGTGTAAAAACGTAGATACATTTATTTCAACAACGGGCGCACATCCCGATAAAACAATAAAAAACATCTACTGTACAATCCACGACTCTCTTGTGAAGGTGGACTCTTACCCTCACTCAGAGATAAAATGGGCCCGTAAGGAGATGTTTTCTGTCCGGGTCCGGATCACTGGCTCTATCACTCACAGATCCCGCTGTTCCTGGGTAGAGGGTTCCCTTTCACGTTCTGCTTATGTCACCTCCTCCTTGCCAACGCGTTTTGAATACCAAATCTTTATCAAGGCATGGTAGGCAGACATTCCCACGATCTTAAATAGTGTTCTCTTATTTGATAATCCATACAATCGCCGCTTCTCACATAGCGGTTTGGTCATATAATATAAGGATACCAATGGTCTTATAAACAGCTCTTATGTACATGAATAATAAAAAATACAGACCAAATATAAAAAAATATACAAGCCAAATATAAAAAATAAAAAAAAAATATAAAAAATAAAAAAATAAATAAAAAAATTTCTTTACATTTGTAAAAACATTTAAATAATATCTGCTATGAATATAAATTTGTATCCTAACACTCAGAATTCCTTTTCATATCCCTCTTTAAGAAATGGGCTTAAAATACCACAAAGTCTATTAACAAACTTCTAAAACTACCATATATGTCTGGATATTGACCATTAAAGTCTCCAGGTTTTATACCTTTTCATTAACCCCTTCCATCCTCATTCTTCTAAGAACCATTTGACTTCAAAGTCTTTGTTCAGACCTTTCGGGGCTAAAGTGACCATGGAGTAAATCATCTTCATTTCACACCTAGCCAGGTCTGCTTTAGAATCTTTTTTTCTCCAATCACCAATAATTTTTTTAATCCCACAAAAAAATTTGATAGCACTCACATTGCATCCATGTATTTCTTTAAAATGAGCAGACAGGGAATGTTGTTCATATCCCTTCCTGATGTTCCTAACATGCTCTCCCCATCTTTCTTTTAGCTTTCTCCCCGTCCTCCCTATATACTGGATCCCACAGGTGCATTCCACTAAGTACACACAGTTCTTAGTATTACAGGTTATCATTTCCTCAATTCTATGTATATATCCATTTGAATGGGATTGAACTTCTAACATTTTGGCAGAATGACATTTAATGTTTCTACAAACCAAACAGGTTCCACATCTAAAAAAAACTTTTATATTTTTTACGTTCTCAGTTGGTTTGGTAATGACACTTCTAACTAGCATATTCTTCAGACAGGGGGCTTTCCTGTAAATAAAACGGGGTTTTTCCTTTATATGTTGATTTAAATCCACATCACCCCGTAATATGGACCAATGTTTATTTATAATTTTCTCTACCTCTCTATAATTTGTATTGTACTGGGTGATAAATGGTATCATTGTATTGAAACCCTTGTCTTCCATTTTATCTTCTGATCTTTTACCCTCTTCTCTATTCCTAGGAATGAGGAGATTTCCCCGCTCCATACCTAGTACTTGCTCAATGGTGGTATCCAACGTATTCCCTTTATACCCCTTTTCCAAAAACTGACACTTTAAGGCTTGTGTTTGTGTTTTAAAAACTTCCACCTCTGTGCAATTACGTCTGAGTCTTTGAAATTGCCCCACGGGGATGTTATTAAGCCATTTGTAATAGTGGCCACTATTTATGGGAATGAATGAATTCGAATCCGTAGGTTTACTATAATTTTTCGTGAACAATTGTCCTTCCTGGATGTAAATATTTAAATCCAGAAAGTTCACCTCTTTTTTACTTGTCTCAAAAGTCAATTTAATATTAAGGGAGTTTTCGTTTAATCTTTGACAAAAATCAGCAAGGGAGGATTCCCCACCCTTCCAGATAAATAAAATATCATCAAAGAAACGATGCCAGGAAACCAGATTCGCCACCAGCTGGGGGTCATTCCAAATGTGGGTCTCCTCCCACCACCCCATAAACATGTTAGCATAGCTGGGGGCGAATCTGGTTCCCATGGCCGTTCCTCTCAATTGCAGGTAAAACTTTCCAGAATAACAGAAAAAATTATTTCTAAGAATGAATTCAATCCCTTCTTTTATAAACTCCTGTTCATTCCTACTCTTATGAGAGCGGTTAAGGAAATAATCCACTGCCTCCAATCCCTTAGTATGTTCAATGATCGTATATAACAAACTTACATCCGCAGTTACCAAAATGTACGTTTCTTGCCACTCTATGTTATTCAACTTATTTAAAATATCTAGTGTATCTTTTAAATAGGACCGAATGGAATTCATAAAAAATTGGAGATGATAGTCAAGGACCTGGGACAGATTCGATGTAATAGAATTTGTACCCGCTACTATAGGCCTCCCCGGTGGACATATAGGATCTTTGTGGATCTTGGGGAGCGTGTATAGGACCGGGACAGATGGATTTTTAATTACAATGAAATCAAGAACTTCCTCAGACAGCACCTTATTTTCATGATGTTTATCCAGAAATACCTTTTAAAGGGGAAGGGGAAGGGGTTAATGAAAAGGTATAAAACCTGGAGACTTTAATGGTCAATATCCAGACATATATGGTAGTTTTAGAAGTTTGTTAATAGACTTTGTGGTATTTTAAGCCCATTTCTTAAAGAGGGATATGAAAAGGAATTCTGAGTGTTAGAATATAAATTTATATTCATAGCAGATATTATTTAAATGTTTTTACAAATGTAAAGAAATTTTTTTTTTTATTTTTTTTATATATTTTTTTTATTTTTTATATTTGGCTTGTATATTTTTTTATATTTGGTCTGTATTTTTTATTATTCATGTACATAAGAGCTGTTTATAAGACCATTGGTATCCTTATATTATATGACCAAACCGCTATGTGAGAAGCGGCGATTGTATGGATTATCAATTAAGAGAACACTATTTAAGATCGTGGGAATGTCTGCCTACCATGCCTTGATAAAGATTTGGTATTCGAAATGCGTTGGCAAGGAGGAGGTGACGTAAGCAGAACGTGAAAGGGAACTCCCCTCTACCCAGGAACAGCGGGATCTGTGAGTGATAGAGCCGGTGATCCGGACCCGGACAGAAAACATCTCCTTACGGGCCCGTTTTATCTCTGAGTGAGGGTAAGAGTCCACCTTCACAAGAGAGTCGTGGATTGTACAGTAGATGTTTTTTATTGTTTTATCGGGATGTGCGCCCGTTGTTGAAATAAATGTATCTACGTTTTTACACATGAGGAATTTTCTTCCTTTTTCTATATTAGTACGGTGTACACTAAAACTGCAACTTTAAGAAAAAAGTCACTAACTGGACTTGTTCATCCGTTTTGAGTGTAAGTGTACATTTTATTTATTCAAACTTCCAGTTTTCAACACGGGGTGTTGCATGTTATATGGTATACTCCACCGGTGATTAGGAGAACCATAAAGAGTGCAACTGTTAAAAGCTTTTATCAAAGTTATTCTAAGACTCTATTTCTGGATGTTTTTTTCGTTTCATATTCAATGGACTGATATGAGAAACAAGTGAATTGGAAGTAAAGTGGAAAACCTCATCAGCATTGACTTTTTTATATGAGACTTTTTATGGTTTGCCAGATTATTGGACGAAAATGCTCCAGTGTGTACCCTGCCTAAGTCATAATAAATATCAAAAGATATATTATTTATAGAAAGGAAATTGGTAACTTGGATTTCTAATCTCATGGTAAAATAAATACACTGTTACAAAATGTTAAATTCAATTTCTGTCACAGTTCTAAAACAATCTGACTATAATAATTGGCATTCCAGACTGCATAACAAAAGAATATGTGGGTTTAGCTTGCCTCCACGGAAATAGTGTATGGAACTAATAAACTTTTAATGATTCATATTTGAAGATTTAATAGCCATATTTCAATTACAGACTGCGTAAATATTGAAGTATTTAGATGTGCATTTGACATAAACTAACCTAGTTTTTTTTAAAAAAAAAAAAAACTTCTATCATTTTGCACATCATCTACTTCTATTGTAAATATTTAGCTTGCTTTTATTAATTAATTATAATTTTGTGTAATGTTAAATAAGAAATGTATGGTGTATGAATTATTCGAATAATAATCTCGCTGTACATAGAAGATGATGCTATTTCGTTTTCCTCAATTTTTTTGTGTTTTCTGGGGTCCTTTTTGCCCAGAGTGGCACTTTGTTATTCCCTTTCATTGTTTTATCAAAACAAAACACATTGTATGTCCAGCTGAGCCTTATTTTGGACTTGACATGTATACGTATTGGTAGCAGTATGCTGCCCACTTGTAGTATTCACTGTTTTGGCAGGATCTCATTTGTGCCCACTGCCATGAGGTAATAGGAAGAAAGCAAATTTATTTCATGCTTGCTGTAATTTTTCTTATCCTCAATTGGAGCATAGAGATACACAAATGGCTTCCTGTCACATTATACAAATAATATGTAATGAAAACTAGTATGGTGAGTCTAGTTTTTAACATTCATTTACCTGTCCTTTGCATGGTGGAGACATTTAATCCATTTATGTCCAATACCAATTTCATGTCCAGAAAAAGTACATTACAATAAGCAAAATGAATACTTCGTCATATGCTAGCCTACGGCAGAGCTTTAAACTGTCTATGTAAGAGACAAAAGAGCACATGTAAGTGACAGCAAAAGAAGAGGGTGGGAAAAAGAATGTAAGAAAACATGAATCTGACAGAATAAAATAAAAGAAAGAGTTTTAAATAAGAGGATTGGGGTGGCCTGTATGTATCCTCGGCATCATAGTCCTGCACCTTTCAGTGCTGGGGAGGATACAATTAATAAAATGGAAAATTAGAGCTCCAACTTTATGAAAAGCAATTAGCACATGCACTGATCTATGTATTTAGAGGATATCCGTGTTTCAGGGCTGCCCAAAAATCATGTTTGATGGCAGAGCTGACGCCTCCCTGCCCCGAGTTGGCGTATGCACCATGAAGCCCATTTTCCACTCTACAGTGCATGCAGAACTGGTTTCCCCTCGCACCGTCTACGGTGGTTAAGTAAATATTCTAGACACTTTGTTCATTAAATTGTGACATTGGAGAATGCACTGTTGCCGGTGGTAGTCACATTCCCTACACTGAATAACACGACTACAATAAATTAGATGCAAAATTAACGATATTTCATTTTTACACACAATTATTTACCCGACCAAATAAATTAAGACATTACTAAAATAATGACATTACAACAAATACTGCCTCACAAATTCGACATATTTAATCACGACACATTCTAAAAACCTATATAAAACATACCTACACAAAAAAAAGGGATAGAAACAAAATACCTAATAAAACAAATGACCTTAATAATCACGATCATAGGAAAATAACTACATAAATATCGAAATAGATCTGAACACGATCAACTAAGGGAACAATCCTGAATAATATCTACTAACAAAAATATCGACCTACCTAATTTCGAATCATACCGTGAAGTCTTTGGACACGAAGAATCATCAGCTTTCTCAGTTTCCTCTGTGCGAGGTATTTACATTTAACCGTTAAAGCTGGAATGTTCTCACATGTCCTGCCACAAAGCTAAAAAATAATATTTAACCATTTTTAATATCTGTTATCAGCTAAGAGAAGAAAAATTTTTGCTTTGGAAGTACCTGAGCATGTAAGTCATGAAGACACTGTTATTGATTTGGAGAATGTGTCCACGGAAGTCCATCCAGCAGAAGATTTATATACAGTGGAAATGGAAGCCCAGGAAGCAACAATAGAGGTTGAGAATGCCACTCCACCTGAATCTGACCAAGCCACAATTCAGTTTCAGGACACCATTCAATCTAAAGAGGTGGACCATGGTATGATTGAGGTCACGGACACAACAGAAGAAACCGCAGAATGGGTGAATAGACCCCCATCAGATGCTGAAGTTCCTAACATGTCACCTGAAGCAACCCAGCGTGAGGAAGAAGGCTGTGACTATGCAATTTCACAGGATCAAGCCCCTCATTCCTTGGTGATTCGTATGCTTTTGGACAACCGGAGACAAATTTTGTCCAATCAAAATCAGTTTCCCCAAACACTTTTGAACCAGGGAGTGCGTCAAATGGAACATTCCACAGCACTCGGGAACATCCAAATGTCACAGCATCAAACGTGGGCAACTGTGAATGAAATGTGGATAACGCAGCAACAGGCGGCTGCAGCGAGCATTGCAGTTTCCACCAGTCTGCAACTCCTGGTAAATGACATGATGAGAAAAAATGTCCCCGAAAGTGCTGCAACCCATTCCCAACCTGCTTGGGTACCAACCTCGGAAACATCTACGCAAACAGATGAAACAGAAAGTGCCCGATAAACAATTTCCATCGAAGAACCGCCTCATTGTTGATTTATCGCCTGCCCTGCGCCACTGCAGCACATCAGGTAACTCAAATTGTCAAGCCACAAATATCTGTTTCCCTGGCTCCATCTTCTCTTTTCCTGTCCGGTCTACTTGTAATTTTTTTCGCAATATATATTCTGTGACTCTTCCAACCCTACCTGGACTACCGCAGCTCTTTTATCTTTTATGACTCTGTAATTAACTTGATGTTTTATTGCTTGTTGTTTTTTTTTTTGTTTTTTTTTATGGTGGGTAGTCTAATCAATTGGCAGACATTGTAAAATTAACAAAAGAATGTGTACTCCAGAGAATTGTAAGATTACCTCTTAAACTCTGAAGATATACAATGAATAAATGTAAATGAAACCGCATTTTGTATTTCTCACCCAAAAAAGAAAAACAAAAAATTGTAATCATTTGCTCTACTCCTTTTTTTTTATTGTTTATTTCAGTGCTAATTTTTATAATTGTTCATAGTTAAAATATTATTTGTAAAAGTTGTTACAAAACATGTGATGTCCAAATTTTATTTCTTTCTTTCAACAGATGGTACAAAGTCAGTCTCGCCATAGAAGCAAAATTTTCATTGAATATCTTCACAAAGAAAACATGCACTAACTGAAATTAAAAGACAGTAACTGAAATTGTTGATCATCCTACAAAGCTTTATCAACTATTTGAACACATTCTCCCTTATTTTTTCAACAAAATCATTGGACATTATTCTTGTCTGAAAATAATCAGATATATACTGTATATTTCAAACAGTGTTTATTCATCTTATATTGTTAATGATTATTTTTTAAATAAAAATGTGTTGTTTTTCAAATTACAATGTCTGAAGTAATTCTAATAAAATTTTGCTATGCAATTAATTTAAAATCACAAGTGTTTAAAGGGGTCTATAGATAATGTGGTTGGAGTGAATATTGACACCCATATTACACTATACGTCAATTTTGGGTTAATTTAATGGTTACGTTTTAAATTTGTATAATATACTAATTAAATGTTCAAATTAAATTTGTAATAACACTTAACTCTATATTTTACACTACCTAAAAGGATTTTAGAGCTTAAGTTGCTAAACAGTCACTTTATAACTGTAGTCTGTATCACAAACTGTATAGGCTACATAGTAATACAATTGAAACTGTAGAAATCCTATAGTGGGCACTGCACGAGCGATAATTACTTGCAATCATTATATTTTTGTATTAAAACCTGTCCAAAAGAACAATAATACACACTATATAACATTGAATGTACCATTCATTAACTTAACATAACGTAGTCAGTAACCCACCAGAGTTATAAATGTGTCTTTTAGTATGAAATTAAAAAATATAAAGTGTGAAATAATAATAACTTAAAATACAATGTTAAATTTGCTGTAGAAAGTACATTTATTACATATGGAATAACATTTTATTACAAATATGTATGGCATCTCTTTCAACACTTACATTTATTAGACTAATTCCTCACATTTTTTTTACTAAATTCCTATTGTCTGTGGCTTACAGTGTACATTTATAAACAAATAGAAAACCTTTCGCCAAATTTACAAGGTAATAAAGTTCACTGGACAACATTAAACCTACTGTTTTTAAAAATGTCAATATTAATAAATTAACAATAAATTAGCACATATACAAAAGAATGTGTCTGTGCAATGCTTACCTGAGAAAATGAACTAGGTTTTAAATAATAAATAAATGGTTGTATGTAAAACAGTTAAAAATGGATGAGCATATAATGCTATAAAACAATTTTTATTAACAATATTTATTCTTTAAAATATATACTTTACATGGTATACATAAATTTTGCTTTAATTTACATCTCAATTAATATAAACATACACATTTTGACATCATAAACGGCAGCAGTTACACTAAAATATTGGTTAATAATGTCAGTTCCGACAAGAATAAAAGATTAAGGTCTAATTTAATACCGCTTATGAACACAATAAAACATCTGACCTATTATTGGTATTCAAAACATACTAACTGCCGTAATGCTTGGTGAGTATGACATGTAGTAATAACAAGCATGGTCGGGAAAATCAGATATGTTCATCTAAATTCAAAGTTATGTTAAACTATTATGGCCCTAACATCTTTGATTGTCAATAATAAACTGAATATGTTAAAGATACAGCGACTATAATGTTTCATGAAGCTAATATATCATGTAGTAATTGGGTACATATGGAAATACATAACTATTAATGATATCGATTGCACTCTGACCATTTTCATACACCTTTTTTGGCGTGAGTAAATGGACTTTTTATTTTTAGTAATAGATTATCAATTTGGGTTTGTTTTCCAAAGTAATGTGTAGGGTTTATATCTCAGTAATGATTTTTGATGTAGACATTAATGTTCTGTCGTTAATATAGGATGTAGGAATATATTTAGTAGTAATTACGGTTTTGTAGTTATTTCAGAGTCATTTTTATTTTGGTAGTCATTTATGTAAAGTAGGTAATATTTATTGTCGGTTATGTTTTGGTAGTGATTTTTATATTTTTAGTTAATATTTCTCAGTAGGTATTTCTTGTGTAGACATGTAGCACTTTCGTTCACCTTTATTGTAGTCATTTATGCTATCGTTATTTAAAATTAGTAGGGATTTCATGTATGCCCATTATATTATGTGGAGGCATAACTCGCGTCTGTTTTACATCGCACCTATTATGAGCTGACGCTATAATGCACTCGGAGGCATTCTCGTGTAGTTCTCCTGGTTGTCGTTATTTTTATTAATTCGTACCCAACCCACTGTTGCTACCTTTTGTTTGTTCCAGTTGTTTGCTTGATCACCATAGCTCCATTTGTTTGTTTAGTCACCATCAAAACCTACAGAAGATGGCTAAGAAGAGTTCTTACAGCATTAGGGTTGGTTGCAATTGTTAACTTGGCCCTTTCTAGTCATTGTGTTTAGAGGATACCCTGTGTTCTAAGTCTTCAAAAAATCTTCACACCATCATGTGCCCTAAACACCTCTGTGGATCTCAATTCAATATTTTGGTGATTATCGAATAAAGGTTGACAATGTAGCTGTAAAAATCCCCTACTCCAATGGGTCATGATCTTTGTCTCACCTTTTGCTGACTAGACCTAGTTTGACAGCTGATTAAGGGTGGATTGTAGAGGTATAGTTGTGCACTTCTTGGACACTCAATACTTACACTAGAGCCAATGGCACCAGGGTGGCTAGGTAAAGCCCTTATTCTTTTTGGTGATAGGACTGCTTGTCTGTAATATTGACAGGGACCATGGTTTTTGTTTTTTCTTCTCTCACCAACCCCACTCTACTACTCTGGATCTGGATCTGGATTTCACAATTAACTATAGCAATCATAGTAACCCGATCAAAGGTATCATGACTAATGGTAATAATCACTACATATTTGATCATTGTCTCAATAAGAATTATTTAAAATATTTTTATTATGTAAAACTGTTACTAGAAGAAGCCATTTTCATTTCATTTGCATAACTCTATTTTGATTAAAGAGTAAAGCAGAAGTTAATTTTGGAGCAAACATGGCTGTACCTATCTGAATAGAAAACAAGTGAATGCACTTTATCAGGTCTGTGATACTGCACTTATCTGTACATCTCTTTAATGCAACCCCCTTCAATTCATTTTGACTACTTAGACTAGATGCCTTGAAGAGCCATTCCACCAATTAAACTAATGTTAGGCACATTTTTCTTTTAAATCCAATAGATGCTTTTGGAAAGCATTGTATAGCACTGTATAGTGATTTTTGAGAGCTTTAAAAATATACAAGAAGCCTCTAAAACCCTGGACATAAAACCTAAGGTCAAGCCCTTATTATACTTACTGTTATAATGTTTGTACTGCTTTGCAATTAGAAATGAATTAGTATCTATTCAAACGGTGTCACAGGAGCAATATAAATTTGTGCAATTTTCTTTTTGATAGGATAAAAAAGAGGACCAACCCTCCATCATTCTTGGTGTAACTCTTCAAGGAATGCATATTTATCAGGTAATACATTCATTGTTTCAAGGTCCCACTGAAAACTCCTGGAGTACTGATTTGCCTCTCCCAGGAGCAGGTCCATTGTCAGGACTAGCAGACAGAAACACACTTCTCTTGGCCAATGAGCTTTTCCTGGGAGAAAGAGTGGTGGTGGATGATTTTGTGGCTAAATGGATTGAGTAGAAAGAGTAAAATTGTAGGAGTTGTAATCTGTGATCGCAACTGTAGAATGGTTGGGTGGGTAGAAATACAGATGTTACAGAGATTATTGGCAGGATAATAGACATTAAATAAATAATATTAGATAGATGATAGAAAAATATATAGATGACATATACTAGACACATAATAGAGAGATATAAGATATAGATATTAAATGGATAGATATTAAATAGGTTGATATTAGACATTACATTGTGTGGGTAGACAGATGGGTGGCTAATTAGAGGACTGTGTTGCAGACATAGGAGCTAACTTTTAAAAATGATTGGGGGTACTCTTGTTTACCCACCATCCCAACCCCTAAAAAATGGCATGTATAGACATGGCTAGTCGCAGTGGCAACACCCATAACACACTCAGCGCTGGCTGCAAACCAATGTTATGAGAGGGAGAAAGGACTAATTGCATCATGAAGCGCGATGAGTGGTAACAGGTGTAGAGACTTTTATATGCAAAGTCTCATTGGAGATATATAATTTATACACAGTGGTCTAAGTGGCAATTTAGAAGTGGTGGTATAGAAAATATAAGTGAATAGAAGTTGATAGTTTTGCAATCAAAGCAGTAGGAAAGGTGGCGGTATGGCATGCCGACATATAGCAGCCCACTTCATCCACTGTGTATATGTGTGTATATTTATTTATCCATAGATACACTGAGCAGCCACAACATTAAAACTACTGACAAGCGAATTGAATAGCATTGATTATCTCATTACAATGACACCTGTCAAGGGGTGGTGTGAGTGGATCATCATCAACCTTTATTTAGCAGCAGATTACGTAGCGCTTTATAATTGGGAACAAGCAGTAATAAAACAATACTGGGTAATACATACATACAGAGAGGTAAGAGGGCCCTGCATGCAAGCTTACAATCTATGGGACAATGGTATGATATACAAGAGGAAGTTCTACATCCTATTGAATATTTGTCCAGCTAGAATGCAAAGGTTACAATGTATTTAGTGGCTGTATGCTCAGTCACACAAATATGTTGGTCAGAGGGTTGTCGTCTTGCGTAAGCTGTGTAATGGGTGGTAATAAGGTAACCTAGGGAGATTAAGAGGGTGTTTGAGGAATATTATAAGCTTGTCTGAAGAGGTGGGTTTTCAGAGAACGCTTCAAGGTTTGAAGACTAGAGAAAAGTCTTGTGGTGCGAGGGAGTGAATTCCATAAAGTGGGTGCAGCCCGAAAAAAGTCCTGTAACCGAGAATGGGAGGAAGTCATGAGAGTGGAAGAGAGACGTAGATCTTGTGCAGAATGGAGGTGTCGAGTTGGGAGATATTTTGAGACAAGTGAGGAGATGTATGTCAGTGCAATTTTGTTGATGGCCTTGTATGTTAGTAGAAGAATTTTATATTGCATTCGTTGAAAAATTGGCAACAAATATAGAGACTGACAGAGTGATTCAGCAGACGAAAAATGATTTGCAAGGAAAATCAATCTAGCCTCTGCGTGCAAAATACATTGTAGCGGCTCGAGTCTGATTTTGGGAAGACCAGTAAAGAGGGTATTGCAATAGTCGATGCGGGAAATAAGTGCATGAATTAAGGTTTTTGCAGTGTCTTGTGTGAGATATGTACATATTCTGGAACCTTTTTTTATATGTATACAGCATGATGTATATATAGAGTTCATGTGGTGAAGAAAAGATAGTTACGAGTCAAGGATTACACCTAGGCAGCGAGCTTGTGGGGTGAGACTTATGGTCATGTTGTCAACAGAAATAGAAATATCAGGCAGGAAGCTTCTTTTGTTGGGTAGGAATATTATTAATTCTCTTTTTGAAAGATTGAGCTTGATTTGGCGAGAGGACATCCAAGATGAAATGGCAGAAAGAGTGTCAGTAACGCGAGACAACACAGATGGTGAGAGATCAGGAGAAGATAGCTAGTATTTGATGATACTGAAATCAAAAGGATCTTATTAGTTTTCCAAGAGAAGTGATGTAGATAAAGAATAGCAGAGGACCTTGTGGTACTCCAACTGATAAAGGAAGCGGAGTGGAGGTTGTTTCAGAGAAATTAAGACTGAAAGAGCGATTAGAGAAGTAAGATGAGACCCAGGATAGGACAGTGTCTTAAAGACTTAAGGATTGTAGCGTCTGTATGAGGAGAGAGTGGTCAACAGTGTCGAATGCAGCAGAGAGATCCAGGAGAATCAGAAAAGAGTAATCACCTTTAGTTTTAGCTGTGATCAGATCATTGACAACCTTGGTTAGCGCAGGCTCTGTGGAGTGCTGATTAGCTGGATCACTTATAAATAACTTATTGTATAAATATATTTAAATTATTAGCACAGTGCGCTAATTTATATAATTGCAAATGTACTGATTTTATTATATTCTATTGTATTTCTGTATAGGAAATGCATTCATTTCTGAGGTATTAATTTGTAACTAACTTCTGAGACAGTATGTCATGATTTGGTTTTGTTACTTTGCTAGAGGAAACTCCAATTAGGCTAATTCGATTTTTTTTATCTGTGAGTAACCAACACTTGAATGCCCAGCTAGAGGTCATTACCTGTTGTCCCTTATTATTAAAGACAGGAAGCAGTCTGCATAATGTAGACTCAGGATACAAGTATTAATATATAAAAGATTAGTGTAAATTTTGTTAACTTTTCATTGCATTTAAAATCCAAGTTTAAAGAACATCTCACATCCTGATGTTAATCCTTGAATGAAATTTTTCGGAATTAGGGGAACTGGGAAGCCTCCGGTTTGCTTATCGGGAGGTGCCGGTTTCTTTGAACTAGTATATGGACGCAGAGTCTGTGGACCTCTTGACCTGTTCCAGGAGTCTTGGGAAGGGGAGCTACCCACCCAGGATGTCTCTGTGGTGGAGTATCTGTTAATGCTCAGAGACAATATATATATATATATATGTCTCTGAGCATTAACAGATACTCCACCACAGAGACATCCTGGGTGGGTAGCTCCGAGACATTATTTATATATATATATATATATATATATATATATAGTATGTATGTTCTGGCATGCAGTGGTGGAGTGCAGCATTTATTTATGTATGTTTTGGCAGGCAGTGGTGCAGTGCAGCATGTATGTTCTGGCACGCAGTGGTGGGGTGCAGTATGTATGTTCTGCCAGGCAGTGGTGGTGTGCAGCATGTATGTATGCATGTTCTGCCAGGCAGTGGTGGTGTGCAGCATGTATGTATGCATGTTCTGGTGGCAGTGGTGGGGTACAGTATGTATGTATGTATGTATCTATGTTCTGGCAGGCAGTGGTGGGGTGCAGTATGTATGTATGTATGTTCTGGCAGGCAGTGGTGGGGTGCAGTATATATGTTCTGACAGGCAGTGGTGGTGTGCAGCAAGTATGTATGTATGTTCTGGCGGCAGTAAAGGGTTGCAGCATGTATGTATGTATGTATGTATTTTTGGGCAGGCAGTGGTGGTGTGCAGCAAGTATGTATGTATGTTTTGTCATGCAGTGGTGCGGTGCAGTATGTATGTTCTGGCACGCAGTGGTGGGGTGCAGTATGTATGTTCTGGCAGGCAGTGGTGGGGTACAGCATGTATGTATGTATGTTCTGGCGGCAGTGGTGGGTTGCAGCATGTATGTATGTATGTATTTTTGGGCAGGCAGTGGTGGTGTGCAGCAAGTATGTATGTATGTTCTGGCGGCAGTGGTGGGGTGCAGTATGTATTTATGTATGTATGTTCTGGCACGCAGTGGTGGGGTGCAGTGTGTATGTTCTGGCAGGCAGTAGTGGGGTGCAGTATGTATGTTCTGGCAGGCAGTGGTGGGGTGCAGTATGTATGTTCTGGCAGGCAGTGGTGGGGTGCAGCATGTATTTATGTATGTATGTATGTTCTGGCAGGCAGTGGTGGGGTGCAGTATGTATGTTCTGGCAGGCAGTGGTGGGGTGCAGTATGTATGTTCTGGCAGGCAGTGGTGGGGTGCAGCATGTATTTATGTATGTATGTATGTTCTGGCAGGCAGTGGTGGGGTGCAGTATGTATGTTCTGGCAGGCAGTGGTGGGGTGCAGCATGTATGTATGTATGTATGTATGTTCTGGCGGCAGTGGTGGGTTGCAGCATGTATGTATGTATTTTTATGGCAGGCAGTGGTGGTGTGTAGCAAGTATGTATGTATGTATGTATGTATGTTCTGGCGGCACTGGTGGGGTGCAGTATATATGTTCTGACAGGCAGTTGTGGGTTGCAGCATGTATATATATGTATTTTTTGGCAGGCAGTGGTGGGGTGCAGCATGTATTTATGTTCTGGCAGGCAGTGGTGGGGTGCAGCATGTATGTATGTATGTTCTGGCAGGCAGTGGTGGGGTGCAGCATGTATGTTCTGGCGGCAGTGGTGGGGTGCAGTATGTATGTTCTGCCAGGCAGTGGTGGAGTGCAGCATTTATTTATGTATGTTTTGTCAGGCAGTGGTGCAGTGCAGCATGTATGTTCTGGCACGCAGTGGTGGGGTGCAGTATGTATGTTCTGCCAGGCAGTGGTGGTGTGCAGCATGTATGTATGCATGTTCTGCCAGGCAGTGGTGGTGTGCAGCATGTATGTATGCATGTTCTGGTGGCAGTGGTGGGGTGCAGTATGTATGTATGTATGTTCTGGCAGGCAGTGGTGGGGTGCAGTATGTATGTATGTATGTTCTGGCAGGCAGTGGTGGGGTGCAGTATGTATGTTCTGGCAGGCAGTGGTGGGGTGCCGTATGTATGTTCTGGCAGGCAGTGGTGGGGTGCAGTATGTATGTTCTGCCAGGCAGTGGTGGTGTGCAGCATGTATGTATGCATGTTCTGCCAGGCAGTGGTGGTGTGCAGCATGTATGTATGCATGTTCTGGTGGCAGTGGTGGGGTGCAGTATGTATGTATGTATGTTCTGGCAGGCAGTGGTGGGGTGCAGTATGTATGTATGTATGTTCTGGCAGGCAGTGGTGGGGTGCAGTATGTATGTTCTGGCAGGCAGTGGTGGGGTGCCGTATGTATGTTCTGGCAGGCAGTGGTGGGGTGCAGCATGTATGTTCTGGCAGGCAGTGGTGGGGTGCTGTATGTATATTCTGGCAGGCAGTGGTGGGGTGCTGTATGTATATTCTGGCAGGCAGTGGTGGGGTGCAGTATGTATGTTCTGCCAGGCAGTGGTGGGGTGCAGCATGTATGTATGTTCTGGCAGGCAGTGGTGGGGTGCAAGTATGTATGAACTGTCATGCAGTGGTGGGGTGCAGCATGTATGTATGATCTGGCAGGTAGGTAGTGGTGGGATGCAGCATGTATGTATGTTCTGGCAGGCAGTGGTGGGGTGCAGCATGTATTTATGTTCTGGCAGGCAGTGGTGGGGTGCAGCATGTATTTATGTTCTGGCAGGCAGTGGTGGGGTACAGCATGTATGTATGTATGTATGTTCTGTCATGCAGTGGTGGGATGCAGCCTGTATGTATGTTCTGGAAGGCAGTAGTTAGGTGCAGCATGTATGTTCTGGCAGGCAGTGGTGGGGTGCAGCATGTATGTTTTGGCAGGCAGTGGTGGGGTGCAGCATGTATGTTTTGGCAGGCAGTGGTGGGGTGCAGCATGTATGTTCTGGCACACAGTGGTGGGGTGCATTATGTATGTTCTGGCACGCAGTGGTGGGGTGCAGTATGTATCTTCTGGCACGCAGTGGTGGGTTGGGTTGCAATATGTATGTTTTGGTAGGCAGTGGTGGGGTGCAGTATGTATGTTCTGACATGCAGTGGTGGGGTGCAGCATGTATGTTCTGGCATGCAGTGGTGATGTGCAGTATGTATGTTCTGGCATGCAGTGGTGGGGTGCAGCATGCATGTATGTTCTGGCAGGTAGTGGTGGTGTGCAGCATGTATGTATGTACTCGCAGGCAGTGGTGGGGTGCAGCATGTATGTATATATGTTCTGGCAGGCAGTGGTGGGGGGCAACGCATATGTACAACTCAAAATGACACTTGCCTTTAGTGATAATGACAGTGATGGCACAAAAAGAGAAGCCAGAAAATTTCCACTGGACCCTGACCTGATGAGTCTCAGACTGCATGATGACAAGCACCAGCTGCCTGTAGTCCTCGTTTGCAATGTTATACTTCCCTTTGAGGCAGATCTTCTCTGCTTTACACTTCTTTTTCTCATCTCATAGTCCAACTCTAGGGCATCAAAGACAATAACCCCGACCAGCAGATAGGTGAACGTACAGATGATGAGAATCAAAGTCCACAATTTCTGCAGCTTCATGGCCTCCAGCAACCAGCTAGTGAGGCGATCATGTCCTCCCTTCCTGTCTTTAACTCAGTTGCTGCTTTTCTGAATCCTGGAATGTTGAGTGACCTATTTGGAAAAAATGGGTACATGAAAATCAGAAAACTCCAACCATCCCCAGTGTTAAATCAATAGCACCCACTTTTAATAATTAGGCCTCCTTTCAGCTCCAACATTAAAATAATAGTACTCACATTTTATAAATAGACTTATTTCCCCAATATTAAATTAAAATTATTCCCATTTAATAAATAAGCCTATTTCCTTCCCTTCAAACAGCCCGAGCAATAAATTAATAGCCTTTACATTTCATAAATATCGGTGGTAAAGCAGCATATCGATGCCGACTGCCCCAACATGATGACTCCGAAGGGCTCCTTCCTGAGTATCAATGATGACGACTACTCTTCTTCAAAGCGACTACAACCAATCATGATCAAGCAAGAAGCCTGCTCCACTTCATGACATCACTGACTAAGGCGACGGTATTATCACTGCTTTTAAGGGGGTAATGTAAGTATGTGCCCATGTACAATGTAGTTTACAAAGCCTTCTACATTGTACTTGGGCGCATACTTACATTACCCCCTTAACAGCAGCGATAATAGTGTTGCCTTGGTCACTGACTTCATGAAGTGGAGCTGGCTTCTTCTTTCATCGTGATTGGTTGAAGTCACTTTCAAGAACAGTCACCATCGCTCATCGTCGGGAAGGAGCCCTTTCGGAGTCATGTTGTCGGGGAAGATGGCATCGATATGTCGTACCCCACCCATAAATATAACCATTTCCCAAAACCATTACCGCCATAAAATAATTAATATTCACATACAAGAAATAGCTCTCCTCTCCAAACTCAGCCCCACATTCATTTAATAGCGCTAAACCACCCCAGAATCATATTAAAGGTCCTGTCACCTCACCTTAAACTAATAGACCTCACTGTTAAATTAAATAGCCCCACCATCACCAAATAAAATAGCACCCATTAATTACCCCATCTACCTCCCACCCAAATTATGTTAACATAGCCCCCCTCATGTTCTGTTAACATATCCACCCCTCCCTCGCAACAATATAACTTAACCCCCCCTCACAACATTATAACAACATATCTTTTTCTGCTTCCCAACTTTTCTCTCTTAGGGGCTTATTTATCAATCATTTGCGGGGAATAGCCGCAAATTTAACTAACCTGCAAATTTATTATTGGTGCATCGCAGCAGATATCATAGATATCTGCTGCTTTGCATTTTTTTTTCGAAATACATAGACATCTATGGGGACTGCTATGGGGACTGCTGTACTGCAATTTAGCAAATTTTGAAAAAACTCTTACAGATGTGGTAGTGTACGCCAGCTCAGGCGCGGGGATCGCAAACACACTGGGGTGGGGGGGGGGATATCGGGATCACAAACCCACTGCTGAGGGAGGGAGGGGGGATTGCAAACACACTTCTGGGGGGAGGGTCAGCAGGAACACACTGCTATGGGGAGGGGGGATCTGGATCACAAACACACTGCTGTGGGGAGGGGGGATCTAGATCGCAAACACACTGCTGTTGGGAGGGGGGTCAGGATCACAAACACTCTGCTATCGGGAGGGGGGACCTGGATCGCAAACACACTGCAATGGGGAGGGGGGATCTGGATCGCAAACACACTGATATGGGGAGGCGGGGGATCGGGATCGCAAACATATAGGTGTGATTCCCTATGAAGGACACTGACACAGGCTGCAGTCTATAAAGAGGGGCTTTTCCTAGGGGGAGGGGGGTCGAGATCGCAAGCACACTGCTGGATAGAGGGTGGATCGGGAACGCAAATATACTGCTGGGGGAGGGAGAGGGGGATCGGGATCACAAACACACAGATGGGAGAGGGGGGGATCAGGTTCCCAAACACACTGCCGGGGGAAGGGAGGGGGATCTGGATCGCAAACACACCGCTGGCGTGAGGAGGGGGATCAGGATTTTAAACACACTGCTCTGGGGAGGGAGGGGGATCATGATCGCAAAACACACTGCTGTGGGGAGGGAGGGGCGATCATGATCGCAGACACACTGCTGGGGAGGGGAGGGACGGAGGGGGGATCTCGATCGCAAACACACTGCTGTGGGGAGGGGGGATTGGGATCACAAACACACTGCTGTGGGCAGGGGGGATCGCAAACACACTGCTGTTGTGGAGGGGGGATCGGGATCGCAAACACTGCTGGGGTGAGGGGGGATCGCAAACACACTGCTGTGGGGAGGGGAGATGGGGAGATCGGGATTTCAAACACACTGGTGTGGGGAGGGAAGGGGGGGGTCAGGAACGCAAACACACTGCTATGGGGAGGGGGGATTGGGATCGCAAACACAATGCTGTGGGGAGGGAGGGGGTATTAGGATCGCAAACACACTGATTTGGGGAGGGAGGGGTGATCAGGATCGCAAACACTTCTGTGGGGTCGAGATCGCAAACACACTGCTGGGGGGAGTAGGGGATCGGGATGCCAAACACACTGCTGGGGGGAGTGGGGGAACAGGTTTGCAAACACACTGCTGTGGGAAGGGAGGGATAGGGATCGCAAACACACTGCTGTGGGTAGGGGGGATTGGGATCGCAAACACACTGCTGTGGGGAGGGAGGGGGGATTAGGATCGTAAACACACTGATGTGGGGAGGTAGGGGTGATCGGGATTGCAAACACTGCTGGGGGAAGGAGGGGGGGATCGGGATTGCAAACACTGCTGGGGGGATCGGGATCGCAAGCACAGTGCTGTGGACAAGGGGGGGATCGGGATCGCAAACAATACTGTGGGGAGGGAGGGGGATCGGGATCGCAAACACACTGCTGGGGGGAAGGAGGGGGTATCGGGATCGCAAGCACACTGCTGTGGGGAACGAGGGGTGATCAGGATCTCAAACACACTGCTGTGGGGAGGGAGAAAGGGAGAGGGGGGTCTGGATAGCAAAAACACTGCTGTAGGGAGGGGGGTCTGGATCGCAAACACACTGCTGGGGGGAGTGACGGAGGGGGTTGGATCGGGATCGTAAACACTGCCTGGGGAGAGGAACGGGGGGATAGAAATCACAAGCACACTGCTGGGACGAGGGAGGTAGGATCTGCATCGCAAACATACTGCTGTGTAGAGGTAGGGGGGATCGGGATTGCAAGCACAGTGCTGTGGGGATTGAGGGAGGTGGTGATCGGGATCACAAACACTGCTGGGGTGGATTGGGATCGCAAACACACTGCTGTGGGGAGGGAGAAAGGGAGGGACGGGGTGTCTGGATCGCAAACACACTGCTAGGGAAGGGAGTGAGGGGGGATCGCGATCGCAAACAAACTGCTGTGGGAGGGAGGGATTGGGATTGCAAACACACTGCTGTGGAGAGGGAGGGGGGGATCAGGATAGCAAATACACTGCTGTGGAGAGGGAGGGGGGGATCGGGATTGCAAATAACACGCTAACACTGCTGGCTGAGTGAGTGGGTATCGGGATCGTAAAAACACACTGTTGTGAGGAGGGGGGATCGGGATCGCAACACACTGCTGTGGACAGGAGGGGGATTCGGGATCGCAAACACATTGCTGTGTTGAGGGAGGAGGGATCGGGATCGCAAGAAAACTGCTGTGGATAGGGGGGGATCAGGGGGATCAAGTTTAATAGCTTGAATACCTTTTAAAATGTAGCCCCTCAAACACCATGCGTCCCCTCTCTCAGATTTAACATTGCGGAATACCATTTTTAAAATACAACCTTAATATAAGGGCACAACTAATATTTTAGTACTGTGCAAGAGTTTTATATATAGTTTTATAAAAGATATAGATATATGTTCATGGGAGTTGTAAGTTGTGATCGTAACTGTAGAATAGCTGGGAGAAGGCAGAGGTTATTACAATAGTCTCTAAACAAGGCAATTCTGTAACTGCTGTACTGAATGTGAAGGTCATCCCATTATTGCAGTTCTGTGGTCAAAAATGCCTTGGTAATAAAAGATGTTTGAGGAGAATGGCCAAACTGATTAAAGTTGACTGGAGGCGATAGTAACTCAAATAACCAGTGGTATACAGAAGATCAAATCTGTATGAACGCACAGCAGTCTGAACCTTGAAGCAGGTTCTACTTCTATCAGCTAAGAACAAGAAACTGAGGCTCAGCATGAATGAATCTACAATACATCTTATTTGTTGCATAGACTGCCTACTCTATTAACCCCAGCACAGGGGCAGTAAAATAGTCTCCACCTCTTCCATTGTTCTGCACAATTTGGATCAATTGTTCCTCTAGTTACTTTCTCATTACATACCCTAGCTAATTCACATTCATCCACATCTCTCACATTTGCCCACCATGCGTCTACAAATTGTACCTTTTCTATTCACTTTAGACACATTTCTCTCCAAACTCATTGTCTCTTCAGCCTCCAACCCCTATTACTATTTCCCTTTCACTACTTCCCTCCTAGCCAGTCTGCACCCATGAGTTTTGTTTCCTGCACATTCACCATCCTAAATAATCAGAAACAAACCTCACCAACACAAATCATCCTCCCATGTCATCTTTCTCATCCTGAGTGTTTTCATGGCTGCTGGCGACTCACCTAACCTTGAATCCTGTGCAATTCCCACTATTTGCTCACACTCCTCCTTCCACCCCTATATTTTTTATCCTCTTCATACTTCCAATCCCTTCACCCTTTTTCATATATCTCCACCACCCTCTGCAAACTTTTCCTGTGCCCTTTGCAATGCATGATTTGTAACAAACTCGCATCCATCCATGATAAATTAATTTCTAAATCCATCAGAAACCTGGCTCACGAACATTGACACTACATCCCTGGCAGCTCTCTCCTACAGGGGACTGTCCCTCGACACCACTCCCAGACCTGTTAGTAGACGGAGTGGTAGAGTAGGCATTCTACTTTCCTCAAGCTATACCTTTCAAGTGATACCTCCAGTACCCTCTCTCTCTTGCTCTTCCTCTTGCTCTTCCTTTGAAGGCCACACTATGGGCTAGATTTACTAAACTTCGGGTTTGAAAAAGTGGAGATGCATGTTCTATGGACAATCCTACTATGGTGAAGTTTATCTTTTATGATTTTTTTTTGCCTTACTAGTTTGCAATGCTCTTACACAAATGTTTTTTCTACTGTTTATATCTGTTTCTTATAAGAATATTTGTATACGCTAATGTTGTATTTATGTATTCTAATTACATTGGTTGATGCCCCTGCCTCTTTTTCTCCCACTACCCGGACTTTACTTACATTAGTCCAGCCCCCTTTTTTTATCTTCGCCCCCTGGGTGCTACACCCTTTAACAGCACCCCCTACTTTGCTTGAAGTCGAGCAACCATAAGCCGGATAGACCATGGCTGGCCTGCATTTTCCCTCCCTGACAGGTTGCAGACAACTTACTCTTGGCTCTCTCCCACTCCTCTCAATCCCCCTTCATCACGTGTCCACTGACCATAATACGCATCCGTGGTTCTATAATATTGTACCAGAGCCATGGACTCGGAGGAGCCCCTTAACGACGCGTTCCAAATTTCCCTCACAACACGTCGCTTCAGCTATTGACAGTTAATATTTAGAGGTTGAACACCCCCCAAAAGCGTTCCATACTAATGGCCGCATTAAAAATGACACATGCAGAGATAGTTTTCCTCCAAGAAACACACCTTACCCAACCGCACACGACATTTCAAGGGAAACTCTTTTCTCAAATGTTTTTTGCCTCAGCTACATCCAAACACAGAGGAGTAGCTTTCTTGTACGACCATCTGTGCCGCCGGTGGTGTGCCACTCGATGGCAGACCCAGATGGCCGGTTCCTCATTTTGGTAGGCATACTGGGCCAGCTACCAGTTACACTAGTGTGTTGCTATGCTCCAAACAATGGCCATATCCCCTTCCTTGAAAAGCTACTTAGTCTCATCAATAAACAAGCCAAAGGCCACTTGCTGATGGGAGGTGACTTCAATATGATGATAGACCCCATTCTAGATAGCTCTCCAATGGCTATAGCCTCCTCACAACCTCAGACATACTCTACCCGACTAGCCAAGCGATTCGCTCAATTACTTAGAGAACATTCTCTTTTAGATGCGTTGAGGGTGATCAATGGCACAGATAGTGGATATACGTTCTACTCACACTTTCACAATATATTCACTCGAATAGACTACTTTTTGATAAACGCACAGCTAGCCACCAAACTTCTTAGAGCTGAGGTCCATCCATTCACCTGGACAGACCATATGGGTGTATCTCTTCAATTAGATGTAGTAAACCTCCCCAAGCAAAGGCTGACGTGGAAGCTAGATAATACCCACTTGTTCAATCCCATGACATGCTCAGAACTAACGGAGGCTCTAAATGATTTCTTTACTTTAAATGAGACCCCTGATATGTCAACAGTCGCGGAGGCACACAAAGATACAATCAGAGGGCGACTTATCAGTATAGCCGCTGCTCAACACAGAGGAAAGGGAGCAGATATCTAAATTAGAAAGCAGACTAATTTCCCTTCTCACTCAACATCAGGGCTCATTAGATCAGCCACACATACAGGAACTGAAGGTAATTAGGGGCCAGCTCAACACGGTCTTGTCCAAAAAACAGTTTGCAATCTTAAGTTGACCCAACAACTCTTCTGCGAGAAGAGTGAAAACCTGGCTTTTATTACTGTGGCAAGTGTAGTAACTGTAAATGTCTCAGCCACAGGTCCACTACTAACACGACAGAATCCCATTCCACATACAGCAATACTAGGTTCAAGATAAAGGATTTCATAAGCTGTGACACAAAAAACATGATCTATGTACTTCAATGTCCCTGTTCAAAACAGTATATAGGACGTACAATTAGGCCTTTTAGATTAGAACATAATTGTGACCCCAAGGGCCTAAGTTTTATTGGTATTACACATGTACAGATGAACTGGAGAGGAGGGAACCATATCAAAAGAATCAACAGGGAGGAGTCAAAGATGATTCTCCTCCTGAACACCTTGTTACCACGAGGTTTTAATGCTGAGTTTGACCTTACTATTTGATATTACACTTTTTGCTGGTTCCATCTCAATCTTCTCATGAGTTATGTAATTCATGTTTTACTCCATTTTATCATGATCCGCACTTAATACCAGTACTTGTCCAGTTTGCGGTAAAGCTATACCAGTCCCCCAAGGTGATGTCTCCGTGTATGCTACTACCATAACACCCTGGCGATGCCCGACCCCTGCCAAACTTGGAAGCCAAGTAGAGTGCGCCAGACCAGTACCAAGATGGGAGACCGCTTGGGAATATCTGGTGTAGTAGGGTTACATGTCTGAGAATTATTATCCCAATTTGGGAAGGACTGGTCACTGGCAACAATGTAAACTAATGGACACATTGTGATACAATCACTATGAAGGATTATTGATACATTTTCACACTAATTATGACCACCTCTGATCTCAGAATATATATATATATATATATTGATTATAGATAATATGCTATGTAATTTGCATTTAAGACCAAATGGATATATATATATTTTTTTTTTATTCACTTTCACCACAATCATCTATGTGGCATATTGAACACGATACCTATTAGGTTTATTAGTTATATCTGTCATTTTATATATGTATAAGCTGACTCCATTAATCCCATTAAGGGTATATTATTATTATATGGTTCAGATCCCGATAATATCTTACAACAATGTCCACCAGCAATAGGTACATTATTGTCAAATTTGATGTATTTGTATTTACCTGCAAGTGATGCAAACATCCAATGTATATCCACATCATTTAAGCTATATGACACAGTATGTGAACTAATAAACATTAGAATAATCATGGCATATATCTTTATATATAGATCTTCCTTATATATACACATTTTTTTTTTGCAACCTATACAAAAAAATTAAAAGGGACAATATTTATTTATTTTACTTATAAGTTTTCCACTTTTAAGACCGCTATGTTCAATATCCAGTCATTTTATTAGCAACCATATAAATATACACATTAAGTCTGGCACTGGTTCACCCCTGAAGAAATTCGCCTAAGCGAATGAAACGCGTTGGGACACGCCTACACGATTGACGTCACCCGGAAGTTACGTCACCCGGAAGTCACGTGCGTTCCACTGTGGAACCCAGGATCTGCAGGAGCGCTGGTAGCGCTGTTAACAAACAGGGATCCCTGCACCGCTTACCAACTGGATTTTAGGCTGGTTTCCGCTCGCATCTGACGGCCAATTGAGGTTGGTGTAATCATTGCATATTGGACCCCGCTGCCCTGTCATTTGTTTTGGGCTCTATAGAACTTACCATCTTCTTATGGGACAATTGTAATATTTCCTCTACTGCTTCGCCACAAGTGATGTTTTGAACTTTGTTTTGATTGACTCTAAATTGACTGGTTTGGGACAAATCAGTGGTTTACTTTTGTTTTTATCATTGTTTATTGGTCATTTATTATTTTATCTGTTGCTGTCAACCTCAATTGTTTTTATTATTGTATAGTCAATTAAATGTTGATTTTATTTCCTATTTATCACCTGCACATTTCTGCTATATCATATAAACCTCCACCTGACATCAAGATAATTGAGCGCAATTTCTTTATACTTTATGTCTAGATTTTTAAAGGGACAGGATATTCCCTTTCTGGTGATAGCTGCTCTTGTCTTGTATTAGAGTTGAGCGCCACTATTTATTTATTCTTTACTGCTTACTGTTTCCAAGATCGCTTCCTCATGGGGGTTTCAGCTTTGTATTACAACCCAGCTGCTTCTGTTCAGGTGAATGGATGCAACTTCAACTTTCACAATAAACACAGCCAGGACAGATATCCTAGATTTTCATATTATCACCATTTATTTATATAGCGCCACTAATTCCGCAGTGCTGTACAGAGAACTCACTCACATCAGTCCTTGCCCCATTGGGGCTTACAGTCTAAATTCTCTAACACACACACACACACACTAGGGTCAATTTTGTTAGCAGCCAATAAACCTACCAGAATGTTTTTGGAGTGTGGGAGGAAACCGGAGCACCCGGAAGAAACCCATGCAAACACGGGGAGAACATACAAACGCCTCACAGATAAGGCCATGGTTGGGAATTGAACTCATGACCCCAGTGCTGTAAGGCAGAAGTGCTAACCACTTAGTCACCGTGCTGCCCCAAGTTAAAGCAGCTCCTAGAATTGAATTTCCCTTTTCACTTGAACTCCGACCACTTAAGTTATCTGGGTATAGCACTCACCAGAAAGGTAGAAAGTATCTATCAAGCCAACTACCCTCCACTCATAGCGTGTATAAAAAAAGACCTAGCGTCATGGGATAAACTTATGATGGGCGGATCATATAAGTGAAAATGAATTAACTACTAAGGCTATTATACCTTTTTCACACCCTCCTTATTAGAGTCCCCCCCAACTTTGAAAATGTTACAAACCTCTATAATGCCATTCATATGAGACCTAGGATCTCTGCCCGCATTTTGCAATGCCCTTCCACGGCAGGTGGTCTCGGCATCCCCAATCTTCGCAACTACTATTACGCTGCATGGTTGGCCCAGTGTGTGCAATAGCACTCCCCTCCTGGAACCAGGGTTTGGGTGGACATAGAGTCGGATTTACTGGTTGGTTCACCGCTTTACTCTGTCCTTTGGCTCCCAACCACACAGCATCCAACCCCTGCCCAAACCCATCCAGCTATGGCCCTCTCGCTTTCAGTTTGGTCCCGATGCTATAGATCAGCGTCTTTCTTCCACTCCTTCGATTTTGATACCCCTATGGTCCAATGCTGCTTTCACACCCGGATTATCACGCTCCACATATACAAAATGGGCAGGTGAGGGCAAACTACTACTACTCAATCATATTACCAAGACTACAATATTCCCGCAATTCTCGAACTTAGCGGACCGGTGTGGATTTGTGATCGGACATCAATACCAGCAGGTTAGGCATTACCATCAAACGGTCAAAGCTCAGTTGTCATCCAGACCGCCCACTGCATTTGAGAATCTATGTCTCTCAGGTCCTTCCTCGAAAAGTCTTATATCCATACTGTATAATACCCTACTTCCCACTTCCTTGGAGGTTAAAGACCGCTTCCATATGCAGTGGGAAATGGACTTGGAGACCACACTAGACCAGGAAGAATGGTTGGACATTTATGAATGGACAGCACGCTGCTCCATAAATGTCTGCATCAAAGAAAACGCAAAGAAACTGCTTCATAGATGGTATTATGTGCCTTCCAGACTACAAGCTATATATTCATAGACAAGTGCTGCCTGCTGGAGAAATTGTGCTCAAACAGGAACCTTTATTCATATTTGGTGGGACTGTCCCAAAATACGCCCATACTGGACACCAGTCCTCGTGTTAGCTTCAGCAATTCATGATATTCCTATACCCTCCATCCCTAAAAATGTTCTCCTACCACTGCCTCTCCCAGACCTCACTAGTTTTACTCGCAAATTCCTCCGACTGGACTTTATTAAAGTCCTATTAACTTCTTGTTCACACGTATTCTGGTATAAATCACCCAAGGAGAAGTAATTAGGCCAGGCCAGAGAGTTACATATGACACAAACAGGAAATGTATGTATCAAGTTGTAAAAAGCTCTACCTTTATTAGGTCTCAGAAACAGATATATACATTAGGACAAACGGTAGTGAGAGGGAGCAGCCCTCTTCTAAGCCAATAGAATCTATATATCAAATACTATTTCCAGTAAAAGCACGCCTATACAGTCATTTCTTGTAAATGCTTAGTTCTAAGTTCCTTTCTTGAATTACACCATATTTAGCCTAAGCTTAGTTAGAAACTACAGTTGGAACAGGAAACAAAGGAAATGTGTTGAGATAGCAGGGTATTACATTTTAGTATTAACCTCTTCATGCCTTCAGACCCTCCTTTTAATACTAAATTAACTCCTTCCTATTCCCCAGAGGATAACCCAGGACTCCTTCCCCGAGAGTAGCAGGCGATACTACTGTCATGCACTTCTGACCTCACATGTCGATGCTAATCATCTGCTTTTTAGAGTTCATAACTATCAGGCGAGGGGTAATGACCGTCTAGTGCAACAGGATCCTGGTTTATCTTGGGGGACTAAAACACCCCTTTCCTACATGTGGGTCTCGGAGTCCGAGATTCGATCTTTTCCAGCACGTCTGTCAGCTTCTTTTTGCAGTGCAGCCGTACGCTCATTTGCCTCTTGCAGCTGATTATAAGAGTCTCTGTTAGTGGTTTGCAGAGCCGGGTATGTGTCATCCCTGGGACCCTTGTGTTTGGTCTTTCCAATTCTCAATATTTTCTTAGTCACATATGGAACACAACAGAGAAACAACCTGATTAGTACATATATCAATAAACCAAGTCCTGCAAGTTTTGCTATGATTAACAGAATGCCTGACACCCATCCAAACATTCCATAAAACCAGTTAGAAGGGTTCAGCCATGACCACCATCCCCCTGAAATCCATGCTTCTTCCTTATGATTGCTAGCAAAGTCTTCCTTCAATCTTTTTACCTCATTCAAATGTTCTTCTATAGCTATTTCTACATCATATGTCTGATTAATGTAGTTACAGTATGCTTCTTTTACTATCATGCACATGCCACCTTCTTTTGCTGTGAGATAATCCAAGACTAGCCTGTGGGCCTGTACCTCTTCAGTAATCATTTGGATCTCCTTTATCATTATCAATCAGACTGGCTAAATCTATGATGTACGAGAAAGCCTTTTTCAAACAACATCTATTTACCCAGGGGAGGTTGATTAGCTCGGTGTTGGATTTCGGGGCTGAGGGCACTGACCTCTTTATTATATCATGGGCCTTTAAATTTGTGGGGTCATAATTACCTGGAATCATGTTATCTATGTAGTAGGTGCTGGGTAAGATCTTTCCTATTGTGCAGTTACCATATCCCCCATAGGGCAACCATTTATATGCTCTTTTGCCACATTAGAAATAAATATTCCCTGGGAGATAATAGGTACCTGGAATCTTTCCAATCAGAAGTCCACTTAATCTTAACAGACCTAATGCCTGGGTTCCATCGATACCTAACATAGTCTCATTTCCTCCACATTCTGACTGGTTTAACCATTCAGGGTATGATCCCTGTAATTTCACCCCGAGTAGCTTGTGCCTTGACAATGAATATGGCCCTGTTTTGTTGTCTTGACCGCAAACATTGCACCGAATAAGTGACCCTCCTGCCTCCCCAAATGTTATGTTAGCTGTGTTACATTGTGTATTTCCAAAGGAATAATTCTTTGGTCGCAGATCCAGACTTACACTCCCCACCGTGGCTGTCATTGTCCTAGACTCTGATTTTGTTAACCGGGGAATTGTTAAACAAAAATCAACTGGTTTTGCATAAAGTGTAGTTAGAATTGCTACGGGGAGATCTACATATTGCTCTAAATTTACTCTCCTTAATTTGGTCAGGTTTACCTTGGCTACTTCTTGGATACTAAGGGGAACCGCAATCCAAATCATGGATCTGGCTGACAAAGGGGAATGTGTGCAGATCCAACAGTTAGTCAAATTCAGTGTTTTTGCTGCTGTATAGTGCATCTGGACAAAGGCATTGCTCCATGGTTCATTTAGTACTTCATGCAACTGCCTGCTTTTGCTACCTACATTATTATTACTATTTTTGTTGAATTTCTCAGTTGGACGGCTACACCATTCTATACATCTTTTCTCAGGGGATTTCCCACTGTATTTACATTCTTCATTATCTTATTCATCACAATTACTGCATACACATTTTTCATAGCCTGTCTTCCCCCTGCATTCTGCTTTCTCACGTGAAGAATAGACACATACAGCTATTTGTATAGCAATTACTAAAATTAAAACAGTACTTCCCTTAGCCATTGCTTTGACCTGTCTGGATTGTTATCTTTGTTTTCTTGCAGTGGGATGCGTGTACCCAGGAATTTAGTTTTACCGAGGTGGGCGTGGTCAACAACACTTGGTAAGGGCCTGTGTACCGTGGTTTCAAAGCCTTTCTTACATGTACCTTTAGATAGACTCAATCACCGACCTCTAGCCCATGCGGTTCCACACTTTCATTCTCAGGCTGAGAAATCTGTACCTGGGTGTAAATGTCAGACAAGTATTTAGTAAGGGACCTCACATATGATGTCATGTTCCCATGTTTGTGCTGCAGTTCTTGGGGGAAATAACATCCTGTTTTGGGTCTGGTTCCAAACAAAATCTCATAAGGGGAGTACCCTGTCTCTTTCCCCGGGGTAGTCCTCACTGCGAACAGGGCCAAGGGAAGACATTCTAACCATGTTTTGCCAGTTTCTGCCATTGCCTTCCGGATTTTTAATTTGAGTGTACCATTTAGCCTTTCTACCCTCCCACTGGCTTGCGGTCTGTATGCGGTATGGAATGCCTGTGTGATCCCTAAATCCTTCATGATCAATTGCATGATTTCACCTGTAAAGTGGGTACCTCTGTCTGACTTGATCACCTCCGGCACGCCATACCTAAATACCACTTCTGCTAGGATTTTCTTTGCGGTAGTTATGGCATTGACTTTTGCCACTGCCCATGCTTCGGGCCATCTACTGTAAATATCAGTACATACTAGGACATACTCATATCTCCCACTTTTTGGCATTTGTATGTAGTCTATTTGTAGTCTTTGAAAAGGGAAAAATGCTTTGGGTATATGACCCATCTGTGTTCTAGTTCTCCTACCTGGATTGTTTTCTGCACACACCCAACATTGATCACAGTACAACTTAGCTGCCACGTAGAATCCAGGTGCTATCCAATGTTCTTGGACTTGTGAAGTCATCTGTCCTTTTCCTTTGTGGTCCGGTCCATGAGCAACCTGCAACATAGGAGAATAGAGAGCCCTAGGGAGACACAACAGTTCACCTTTCTGCCAGAGCCCTGTGGATGATTCTAATGCTCCCATCTTCTGCCAAGCCTTTTTCTCTTCTCTGGATGCTTGTTGCTGCATATTCTGTAAGTTTTCCAAATTTGGTTGCTCTGGTGTCGCTGGTAAGAGAGTGTAGATGGTTGGTATTTGTTTTACAGCTGCCTTTTTTGCTTGTTCATCTGCAAACGCATTTCCTTTCTCTTCCTCACTTTTTCCTTGTGTATGTGCCTTCACTTTCAGTATTGCCATTGCTTTTGGCAGATCTAGTGCTCTAGTCATCCTTTCAATTAGTTCACCATTTTTTATGGGTTGTCCAGTGCTGGTTAGGAAATTTCTCTGTTTCCAAATTGAGGAGTAGTCGTGTGCCACACCCCAGGCATAGCCTGAGTCTGTGTAAATGTTCACTGATTGTCCCTCTGCCAATTCCAGAGCTCTGATTATTGCCATGAGTTCTGGTGCTTGTGCAGAGTAGCTTGGTGGAAGAGGTTCCGCTTCGATCACTTCCTGCAGGGTGACCACCGCATAACCCCTGTGACGTTTGCCATCTATGAAATAGCTCGAGCCATCAACGAAAAATAAAAAAATTGGGTTACTTAGTGGTTCTTCAGACAGGTTCCATGATGGTTTTACCTCTTGTTCCATTAAGGATAGACAATCATGTTCCTCATGCTTCTTATGTCTCTTTTCATTTTCTTCATTACTCCCTCCTTTTGTACTATCAGGTACAAATTCAACTGGGAGAAGTGTGGCTGGGTTCAGAACAGTGCATCTTTTTATTGTCACTTTGCTGGCACTGAGGAGAGCTACTTCATACTTGGTGATGCGTGCTGCAGAGAGATGTTTAGTAGAAGCCTGATGAAGAATTTCAGTTACAGCATGGGGTACCTGTATTATGAGTGGATGGTCTAGAACGACGTCTGCACACTTTTCCTTCAGTATGGGTGCAGCTGCTACAGACTTGACATAGTTAGGTGAGCCTTTCATTACATTGTCCAATGGTGTGGAGTAGTAGGCGGTGGGTCTTTGTTTGCCACCGTGTTCTTGGGACAACATTCCCAGAGCGTGATTCTTTGTTTCATGACAAAATAGATTGAAAGGCTTACCATAATCAGGTAGTCCCAGAGCTGGTGCTGAGCAGATGGCTTGTTTGATCTTTTGCACTGCTTCCTCACGAAGCCGTTGTGTTGTTTCATTATTGTCTGCCTCTTTCTTGGTAGCATCATAAAGGGGTTGCAGTAGTAATGATGCTCCTGGCACCCACTCTCTCACGTACCCAGTGAGTCCGATGAATGCTTGAAATTATGATAGTCTTTTGTGTGGGAGCATCCATAATAGCTCTTGTCCTGTCACTGGTAAGATGTCTGGTGCCCTGTGAAATACAAAGTCCAAGAAAAACAACTTTTGTACTTACAAATTGTAGTTTGCTCATTGAGGCTCTGCAGTCTTCCTGTGCTAGAAAGCAAAGCAGGGATATGGATTCCTCTCTGCATTTTTGTTCTGTGGTTGATGCCAGCAGTAGATCATCTACATATTGGAGTAGCTGTGTCTCATCTGGATAGAGAGGGAGCCATCTATTCTGCCCAATCACAAATAATAACATCTTATTATTTAAATCTAGGTAAGAGACCAAGTATTTTCACCACAACAAAACTTCCCTATTTTTCACCCTCAACAACGTACTTAAACAGTCCATCTAAAAACAACCAAAATGAGTGAGAAACAAATGCCGTTGATGTCTCTTATTTCGAGGATTCAGACAAATATTGGAATGCAAATTATAACAATTCTGTTTGATAATATTTACAAATTAGACTGAAACATTTTATACCAGGTGAACAGACAGGGTTTACGGGACCGTATAGGCACAGAAAAGGGGTAACATACCATCCGACAGACAAATTTCAAGTACGAAGCATATTTTTGTCTGAAATCGCTTGACAAAAATAGCTTACAGCACGGATTGGTCATAGTTGGGATTTGTCAGCCGTTGGATGGTTCCAGATGTCCCCTTAACCGGTCATCAGGCTCCCGGGTTTCGGCAACAAGAAACGTCGGAGGTATCCTACCACTGGACTTTATTAAAGTCCTATTAACTTCTTGTTCACACGTATTCTGGTATAAATCACCCAAGGAGAAGTAATTAGGCCAGGCCAGAGAGTTACATATGACACAAACAGGAAATGTATGTATCAAGTTGTAAAAAGCTCTACCTTTATTAGGTCTCAGAAACAGATATATACATTAGGACAAACGGTAGTGAGAGGGAGCAGCCCTCTTCTAAGCCAATAGAATCTATATATCAAATACTATTTCCAGTAAAAGCACGCCTATACAGTCATTTCTTGTAAAGGCTTAGTTCTAAGTTCCTCTTTCTTGAATTAACACCATATTTAGCCTAAGCTTAGTTAGAAACTACAGTTGGATCAGGAAACAAAGGAAATGTGTTGAGATAGCAGGGAGTTACATTTTAGTATTAACCTCTTCATGCCACCTTCAATTGCACAAGCACTGTGAGAGTGTTTTACACACAGCTATGTCTAAAAATGTATACCGTGTTACTGATGTACCTCTCAGGATCTTGTAATGCTCTTTCAGTTTAAGATGTTTGAAATAAAAAGTATTTAAAAAAGAAAAAGTGGAGATGTTGCCTATAGCAACCAGATTCTAGTTATTTATTTAGTACATTCTACAAAATGACAGCTAAAATCTGATTGAGCAGCACGGTGGCTTAGTGGTTAGCACTTCTGCCTCACAGCATTGGGGTCATGAGTTTAATTCCTGACTATGGCCTTATCTGTGTGGAGTTTGTATGTTCTCCCCGTGTTTGTGTGGGTTTCCTTCGGGTGCTCCGATTTCCTCCCACACTCCAAAAACATACTGGTAGGTTAATTGGCTGCTATCAAATTGACCCTAGTCTCTCTCTCTCTGTCTTTCTGTGTGTGTATGTTAGGGAGTTTAGACTGTAAGCTCTAATGGGGCAGGGACTGATGTGAATGAGTTCTCTGTACAGCGCTGCGGAATTAGTGGCGCTATATAAATAAATGGTGATGATGATTGATTGCTATAGGCAACATCTCCACTTTTTCAAACCAGCAGTTTAGTAAATATACCCCTATATGTCTATTTTATCCTTTCCAACTTCATGTTGCTGTCATTTATCATCCCTCATGTCCTAATTCCTTGACAGCTTTGCTACCTGGCTCACTTAATTACTATCATTTGACCTACCTACTCCCATACCAGATGAATTCAATAGTCCCATTGATAATATATTTCACTTGCTTCCTTCTTTGGTTTCTTCCAGTGAACTACATTTTCCCCTTCAATGTGATGAACAGTCCGTTGACCTGGTCTTCTCCTGCTTCTGCTCCATCTCTAGTTTCTCCAACTTGGCCTTTCATGCTCTGACCACAGCCACCTTTCCTTCAGCCTCACCTTAACTCATGCTCCTTGACCCCCTGCACCCAAATAACTAATTGGGCTACATCTTTCAACATCCAAACCATCACTTTAACCCTAGATAATGCAGCCCTAGTCACCATTTATAATTTCCAACGATCCAAACCTCAGCCATGGCACACCAAACAGACCCACTACCTACTGCACTGCACTGCTGAGCGCCACTGGAAGAAATCTTGTATATATGACTTCCTCCACTATAAGTTCATCATTTCATTTTACAGCACTGCCCTTTCACTTGCTAAGCAAACATACTTCAAATCTCTACTATCCACCAATTCTTCTAACTCCCATCACTTCTTTGCCACTTTCAACTTCTCTGCCACCTGCACCTCCTCCTTCTTTCCTCACTCCCCACCCATGATTTTGCCAACTACTTCAGAGAGAAAATTGACATCTTACAACAAGAGATATATCTCATGCCAAATCCTACACGTTCGACCTGCCTTCTGTTACACTCCTTACCGTAATCCATCCTCTGTTCATTCTGTCCTGTAACCAAAACCTCTATACTCATTTTGTCATCTCATGCTATAACCTGCAGCCTAGAATCTGTTCACTCCCGACTTCTTCACTCCTGTCACTGCAGGAGTGAAGAATCTCCACCACTGCATGGCCACCTCTTGCTCACCTCTTCAGCCTACAAGTTTTGCTCTACGGACACAATTGCATCCACCTGTAAACAAGGGCTTATCACATTAATTCTAAAGAAACCATCTCATGACTCTCTCACAAACTCCTGCCCTGTTTCTTTTCTCCCATTTGCCTCCAGCCTACTTAAGTGACTTGTGTACAACTGCCTCTCTCACTTTCTCTCCTATCATTCCATTCTAGACTCAGCAATCAGGCTCTCGCCTCCAACATTCCACCAAGACTACACTCACAAGAATGTTCAATAATCTACTTATAGCAAAGTCTAAGGGTCATTTGTACATGCTCACCCTCATGGACCCGTCTGCTGCTTTCAAATCTGTTGATCACCCTATTCATCTGCACACTTCGCTTCGTTGGCCTTTGTGACACTGTTCTTTAGTGGTTCTCTTCCTCCCCTTCACTACCACTATTATATGGGTCCCACAATTCTCTGATCTCTGTCCTCTGCTTTTCTCATTTTGCACCTCTTCTATTGGGAAACGAATTAGCTCACTCTTATCCATTCTCTCATTATCAAGCACTTTGACTATTGCAACCTCCTGTGATCTTGCATTCTCCTAACCCATTTATCCCCACTTCAATACATCTTAAATGTAACAGCTTCCCCACTTCAATACATCTTAAATGTAACAGCTTGATTGATTTTCCTCTCTTGCCATTCCAAATCAGCTGCACCAGTTTGTAAATCCCTACAATGGCTTCCAGTGTCCTCCATAATACATTTCAAATTCCTCACCCTTACCTGCAAAACCCTCAGCAACACAACTCCTTTGTACATCTTAAATCTCATGTCAAAATACTCTCTCTTGCCCTCTTAGAACTACCTCTTACCTGCATCTTACCTCATTTGTAATAACCACTTTGACTCCTGTCTACAAACTTCTCTTGTGTGCCATCCATTAATGGAATTCCATACCACGCCCGATCACACTCTCCCACCACAGCTTTCAAATCTTTAATGCTCCCTGAAAACCCATCTCTTTACTAGAGCTTAGCCTGCTCACACCTATACTATCTACACTAATGCACCCTCACACCTATCATAATTCTACCTATACTACCCACAAAATACACCCTAACAGCTGTCCTATTCTCCATGCTGAGCCACACTCCTATTTTCTCAACTGTGCCCTTTTCCTATTAGATTGTAAACTCTCTTACATGCAGGGCCATTCCTACACTTTGTTTTCATGTCTGCTTTATTTTGTCTACCTTGTATGTCCCTATTTGATGCATGTCCTGTTTCCCCCTCTGTAAGGCACTGCAGAGCACTGTGTGCCTTACAAATACATGATAAGTACTTTTCACAAATATTTGTCCATGCCTCCTGACAGTTGCATCCTCTTGGCTAGTGGTTCTTATCACATCCAGTCTCAATTTGTTGATTATTACATTAATCTTAATTATCACCATTTATTTGTATAGCACCACCAATTCCACAGTGCTGTATAGAGGATATTTGTCATTCACATCAGTCCCTGACCCATTGGAGCTTGGAGTCTAAATTCCCTAACACACAGACTAGGGTTAATTTTCTCAGCAGCCAATTAACCTACCAGTATGTCTTTTGGAGTGTGGGAGGAAACCCACGCAAACACAGGGAGAACATACAACCTCCAGACAGATAAGGCCCTGGTCGGGAATCAAACTCAAGACCCCAATGGTGTGAGGCAGAAGTCCTAACCCCCTGGTGTCTAACATTTTCTGACAAATTGAGTTGCCTTCTTTTAATTTTTTGACAATTTATTCTAAATATGAAGGCGCACATGCAATTCTTTCAAGAATTAAAACCGATTACATACACCAGTTTCACATTCAAATGTGACGGACCATATTCTACATCTGGGGTGCAGTGCAGAAACAAAATTATGACATTATGGAGCAAGATTATTAAAATGACATGAAGTGGTGTAGATTGTGCATTTTCAGAGGGAATCCTTGCCGTGCAGATGGGTGCATGGCAGATTCCAGGTGCACCCGAGTAATAAAATAAAGAACTTCACACACAATATTGCAACCTACAATAAAGATGATCCCCATGCTATTTAATGTAAAAAAAATCCTCAACTAACTCCAGTGAAAGAGGCACCATGAGTGTGAGGTGCTTATGCCATAGTGAAAAGGAGCCCCAGACTGCTCAGCTTAACTCTGTGGAGGCAAAAACGGTGGACTAGGGTAATGAATGAGATTGGAACAACTGGAGTGACAATTTTGACTAATTGGATTGGTGCTGCCAAATTCAAAATGTTCAGTGTAGGAAATAAATGTATGTATGTTATTAGCTTTAGGTATCTTGAAATATATCCCAATGTGAGGGCAGAAACTTCAGTCCTACAATAAATGCTTGCACCTATAAACCCAACATTGTTACAGCTTTAGTATATGATTGTGTATTATTTTGTTGTATATAATTATCTATCTATAAATTTTATATTTATTATATTTTTATTCAGGACGTCAACCATGTTCGCCAGCTTCTTTATGATTTCCCGTGGACAAATGTGGGGAAGATTACATTTCTTGTAAGTAGAGAAATTGTATTTTTTCTTGTTTTATGCATTGTGAGTTCCTCACCTAATACTTAAATGAGAAAATATGTCAGTGCTTTCACATTTAAAATAACACACAATTAGGGAACATAGTTTATAAATCTTTACTTCCAGATACCTGTGGGAGTTATTTCTCTTTACCACTTTAAATCTTATTTGTTCACATACACAATCACGCACATTTGTGCGCAAAGTTGCCCCCATTGCGAAAATGTGCCAATTGCATGCACCTTTCTTTTGAGTGCTTGGGAATTTTCATGACCCAGGCTACTTCAGTCTCATTGCGGTGAACATGCTCCGTATGCTGGGCTATTTTTTAAAGGGGCTTCTCACAGTACAGACAGTATTGCTTTTTGTTATATGCCCTGGAGCCATCACTGTTTCTGGATAGCGTTTGGAAAGACACTGCACCGCCTTCTCAACCCTCTGTGTTTAAAACACTGCTGCCAGCAGGTATAGAATGGTAGTTCATAGAGCACACCTCTGGGTACCTACACTTTGCTCCACTGGCAGGTAATGGGGCATCACCGCTGGTGTCCGAAATCTCTCCTCCGAAGTGTATGGGGCATACTCCTCTACATTGCTCTCGGGGCTATAATCTGAGCCTCCTGTGGCCTCTGTCATGCTCCACTGTCTCCACTTTAATTTCAGCAGCAGACGGATGCAAGAGTGTCTTTATCGCCGTCAAGTGTAAAAAACGCAGAATTGCTGCACGTGCCTGCTTACGTATGACCTCTAGCAGTGGCGTGCATACTCACACACTCCCCTACACACCAGACACACACACACTTTTGGTATGACATGCCAGATGTGTACGCTGTTTATATCAGCAAGGTCTCCTGCATTCATTAGCCTTGGAAAGCTTTGTGGGGATCTCATGTTTTGTTCCCACTATGACCAGGGTCCCCACAGTGTTGGTGTGTAAACAGGTCAAGAAGCACAGATGGAGTGTGAGTAATTCTATGGGGACTCGCACAGAGTGCAGCAAAAGACATGACAGTAGACAGACCTGGGACAATAAGTATAGAGGACGCTTTCCGCGAGAGCTTACATTTAAGCATAAGATTTTTTGTACAGAACCTTGACAAATTCTTTAATTTTACTGAACACAAGTCACTATATTAGGGAAATTTTATGTAACAGGACAGTGTATCTGTGGAGTTGGACCTCACAGGTAAGCATATGTTCACACACATGCAATAATTCTATGGATTTGAATCAAAACCTCTTTGCACAAACAATCTTTTCATTAAATGTTCTGTGTGGGCACAAACCAATCTAAATCTGATAAATCTAGGGAGGGAGTATTACTAGAAAAATGATACAAAATCAGGTGTATGGGCTTATTGAATGATTACGTGTAAAAAATTTGCAAGTGATTTAATGCAAACATCCCTGGTATATGGTATAGCACTGTCCATACATAACTCTCTTTGTTTTGACATTAAGTAATTTTTTCTTATATAAACATGTTTTGCAGCACTTCATGATGTTCTCAGTAAATGATTATGCAAGTTGTTATTAAACTTATTTTTAATTCCTTTTTTTTTGTCAAGGGAAAGAAGTTTGAGATTCAACCAGATGGACTGCCCTCTGCACGTAAACTGGTTTACTACACTGGCAGTCCATTCAGATCACAACACCTGTTACAGTTGCTTAGCAACAGTCACAGATTATACCTGAACATACAACCAGTTCAAAAACAGATTAAAAAGCTGGAAGAAATGGAAGGTGCGTGTTAAGGACTATATAGCAATGTAACTTAATAAACAGTTTGCAGACATTTATAATATAGAAATGTATGCACAGGACAAGAAACCAGTTATACCTATAAATATATATATATTGTACTCTGGGAATTTCCTAGACAAACAGATTCTCAGAGCAAAGCATTAAAATTACCTCGTCTGCCTTTATGCTGTGTAATTTTTGTATCCTTTTGCGCCCGATCAACAGGGTGTACTTACTTGAATTCCTTGTGTTTAACTATTGTCTATCTGACCTGATACTTACACAGGTTTTTCCTGACACTGATAAATTGCTTGTGACCTTGACCCCCACCTGTTTAACGTTTCTGAATCATTTTTGTCTGCTCCGACCTTGGAATGTATATTAACCATAATCTATGGGCCATGATCTGCGGTTTTCCTACAGCAAAGCTTCATTTGTGGGTGACCATGCTGAAAATCAAGGTACCATTAGGCTAGCAGCACAGTGGGTTCACATTCTAGACTGAGATCAGGAATGGCATCCAAGTCACCACTCCTGATCTCCACTGACTCCGCCATTTGTCATAACAAGCACTCTGGTTTAAAGAAATTTAAGTTTAGCTCTCCCCATTCTCCTTAAATGGTACCCTTGGCAGTAGCCTGAATCAGTGCCGCAACTAGCCATTTTAGTGCCCTGGGCGAGACAGGGAACCGGCGCCCCCCATCTAAGTGGGAGTGTCAATTGTCGGGTGGGTGTGGTCAACCTACTGTGGGGGCGTGGCTAGCACTTTACAAGTTCTAGACCGCACTGAAACCCCCTCCCTCTCCATTATTCTTGGTCTGGCTTTGTAAGGATCTTTATGTAATAAGCCTCCATAGAATCAAAGTACTTTAAATGCAGCTATCACATGCTAGCTGTATAAAAAAATTAATTGGTTATTGAAATAACTCACTGAAACAAATTAAAACATAAATGTAATGGTACCATCTGTATCACACTGCCCCTTCATCCCACTGTGCTCTCCATAACAGTTTCTCCTTTATCACACCGTGCCATGGAGCCATCTCTATCATTGTGCCCCCTTGTCACCATCACACTAAATATAATATATATATATATAACACAAAACAAATGGGAGGGGGCGCCAAATAGTATAATACTGTATATAAAAATACAGAAAGGTGTACCAAAAGTCAGAATCTTAACCACTAAATAGGTATAGACACTCAGGTAATAATAGTGGATCAACAGGAAGAAGGAAATGAGGAACCACTCTAGAACACCAGCGCCGTGCCAATATAATATGCGTACCAGATAAAAGATCTTTAAAGCTTATCTGTAGGTATAACCGGTATCTTCACCAATCAAGTTGAGCCTTATTACCCCATGGGAATAGCAGATGCTTCATACAATGTTGAAAGGTTCCGGAACTGGCACTTCATATATACTCAGTAGTATTCAGGATAATGGAGAGGAAGAAACTCACATAGTGTAATGCTGTATAGCAATACATTTATTACATAAATAATGTGGATGTGCACTTACATAAAAAATATATATATATACACACACATGTACACACACACATACAATATAAAGAGCCTCCTAGTGTCCGCCATACCTTACAGAGAGCATTCCTGTGACCGCCATACCTTACAGAGAGCATTCCTGTGACCGCCATACCTTACAGAGAGCATTCCTGTGACCGCCATACTATACAGAGAGGATTCCTATGATCACCATACAATACAGAGAGCATTCCTATGACCACCATACTATACAGAGAGGATTCCTATGATCATCATACAATACAGAGAGCATTCCTATGACCACCATACTATACAGAGAGCATTCTTGTGACTGCAATACAGATAAATACCTCACCTGAAATTAATAGACCCCACCATTAAATTAAAAAGCCCCATCAATAAATTAAATTGACCCACCAGCACCCCACAAATAAACTAGTACCCATTAAATAATTAGCCCCGCCTAAACGTCACCATTAAATTAATAGCCTACCTCCCACCCATGTACTAAGACACCCAACCTCCCTACCCTTATATCACACATTATATTAATACATACCCCCCTTCCCTCACACATTATGGCAGCATACCCCCCCATCCCTCATAAAGCATAGCAGCATCCCCCCCTCCATAATAGCAAGATGCAGCACACATTCCTCCCCTCCCTAACAGCAGCACACATCCCCCCCTCCCTAATAGCAGCACACATTCCCCCCCTCCCTAATAGCAGCACACATTCCCCCCCTCCCTAATAGCAGCACACATTCCCCCCTCCCTAATAGCAGCATACATCCCCTCCCCCCCTCCATAATTGCAGCTTACATTCCCCCCCTGCCTCCCTCCATAATTTCAGCTTGCATTCCCCCCACCCCCTTGCCTCCATCCATATTTGCAGCTTACATTCCCCCTCCCCTTGCCACCATCCATAATTGCAGCTTACATTCCCCCCCTCTTGCCTCCATCCATAATTGCAGCTTACATTCCCCCCCCTTGCCTCCATCCATAATTGCAGCTTACATTCCCCCCTCCCCTTGCCACCATCCATAATTGCAGCTTACATTCCCCCCCTCTTGCCTCCATCCATAATTGCAGCTTACATCCCCCCCTCCCCTCCATAATTGCAGCTTACATCCCCTCCATAATTGCAGCTTACATCCCCTCCATAATTGAAGCTTACATCCCCCTTCCCCTGCTTTGAAACTTACCTCCTGTCCAGCCGTCGCTGCCTGGCTCCTCTCTGCTTCTCTGCTCCTGTGCTGCCTAGCAACGTCATGACATCAGACGCTGAGGCAGAGGGCAGAGTTCAGAAGGGGGTGGAGCCGGGTGCTGGCCGCCATCTTGGATGCGCCGGGCGGCCGGCAGTCTGAATCTGAGGTCTGTTTAATTTTATTTTTTTTCTTTTCACTCCTCACACAGAAGTCGGTGTGGGCGGCCACTGCGCCCCCTTGGGACTGCGCCCGGGGCGGCGGCACCGCCCGCACCGGCCTCGTTACGGCTCTGGCCTGAATGGCCCATCCCTTGAGACAGGCATCATTCTATTTTATGTCATTTTAAATACAGTTTTCAAATTCCCTGGCAAAAAACAAAATAAGTACCATAATTCTCAATATAATTTCAAACTATGTCAGCTGTTATACAAAAAAACAGAATAGATTCATGCAGCATTTGTGAGGAAGGCCTAAAGATTATATGGAGGGGAATGAGGTGATAGATAATTCAATGGGACTGGGTTTGTGTAAGGTTCTTTTATTCAATCTTCCCTTACCTTAAATAACTTACAGAATTCCTGCTTATAAATATTGTTTTATGTAAAGAAGCAGCTTGATTAATGAGTAAAGGAATATGGTTGCTTTGAAAATGAAACTAATGTAAAAACTTGTTCCTGTAACATCAGCAGGGCCAGCACTTTTTCTGCTTGCTCCCCCTGAACATATAAAACACAAAAATATATACAGCGCTGGGAGAAGCTCCACCCAAGTGTGTATCAATTGATATAATATCAATCCCCTGAACATATGCCAGTAAATAGGATGTGTAGCAATAACCTATGCCCACCACTAAATGTTACTCACTGGAGGGAGATGCTATTTATGCCTAATCAAGTTTAACGGTATTATTTATTAATCTGCAGAAATTAGACTGATTTTCTGTTGCTGTGATAAGCTGCAATAGAAAATCAGCATCATCACTTGCATTTCATGGTAAGTTTGTTAAGGCTATATAAGCCTCTATAGCAGGCCTAGCCAAACCTGTGGCTCTCCAAATGTTGTGAATGTACAAGCCCCAGAATCCTTTGCCAGTAAATAGCCAGCTGGCAGATTATATTGGGACTTGTAGTTTCATAACACCTTGAGAGCCACAAGTTGGCCAGGTCTGCTATATATTAATCCTTTATCAGTAGTCATGACAAACAGTTTGACTTCTATCACTCCTAAACTTGCAATTAGAACTTAAAGAATACAGAACTTTATCATATAATTATAAATAAAAGACACAAAAAAGAGAAAGTCCTGTTGTGACTGGATCACATATAAATAACTTATGGTATAAATTTATTTCAGGGAAATGGCGCTTATTTATATAAAATGCCAATGCACTTATTTTTAATATTGTATATATTTTGAGATAGGAAAATGTTATTTCTGAGACCAGGGTAGAAACTCGTTTTTCCTGGTTAACCTTGCTATAGGATATGCCTATTTCTGATGTACATATCTGATACAATGAGCCTGTGTTTACAAAGCCTTTTGTGTTTTGTGATGTGGGAAACTGGCTTGTTTTTGGGTTTTGTTGTTCTGTGTGAATATGTATTCCTAACGGTCTGAAGAAAGGCCCCATGCTAATTAGATCTTTTGATGTGTGAAGGTCTGGCCTGGACCGGACCAGTCTCAGTGGAACTGAAAGCATAGGCCTGCGCCAACTGAGTAGCCGGATTGCACATAGCCACCAAGTGACACAATATAAAATGTTTAAAAATTGGTTAAATAGATAAAAATCTGAAACATTAAAATAAATTGTTGAATGGAAAAAATGCTTTATTCAAATAATAATGTTTTAATTCATTATCTTTTGCTACTCCCATCCTGAAATAGCCATTAACAGAAGATGGATTGTGGTGGTAATTGTACTGCCACAACCCTTGTTAAATAGGCTTCCCTATTCTTTTCATGGGGAAGCTATCACTGGCGAGACCCGACAAATGTGCAGCGTTAATGTGATGATTTGCCAGCATTTACCCCTTTGATAGATAGGGATAAGCCCTATCTCAGATGAAAACAGTTTCTCCATTTAAAAAATAGAGGCTTATGACAGATAAAGCACCTGGCTTAGATGGCAACCACCCATGTGTGCTAAAGTAACTAAGTTCAATAAATTCATATTGTATTTTGAGCTGGCTCATAGCTAGCTCAGTGCGAGATTGACAGAAAGCCAATGTTGTACCAACCTTTTAGAAAAGACCAATATAAGAACCAGAAAATTTGACATATAAGTCTGACTTCAGTTGTAGGTAAATTATTTAAAGCAAAATACAATACTTTTTCTAATTTACGATTTGTACCAAGAATTACACACAGAACAAGGGGTGAAAGGAAGAAATATGTTATTACCATCAGCATAGGAAGAGAATAATTCCTTACTACATGAGATGTTAGTAAATTCAACAGAATATAAAAAAAATGCATTGGATGCCTTTCTTTAAAGAAATTGTGCATGTATTTTTATTATCATTGTATAAGGCACCACAAAATCTGCAGCACCATACAGTGGCGGTAGAGCACATAACAAAGACATAGAGGACAACGGACAAAGGAAGAACTCCCAGGGTGAATTACAGATTAATAGATGGGATCTGGAGGGATTAAAGCACAATAATACTACATTAGGTTCTATTGAGAATGAGGATGAGTGGGACAAAGACGCATAGGTAAACAAGATGGGAGAGAACAAGATTAAGGAGGGCCCTGTTTGTGAGAGCTTATAAACTAGAAGGGGCACGGGTGACATAGGAGAGGGGACACAGAGAAAGGGTGTGGGAGTAGGGAATGGGCCAGAGGGAGAGCAGTTATGAAGAGGACTTGTCAGGGCAGCACGGTGGCTAAATGATTAGCACTTCTGCCTCACAGCGCTGGGGTCATGAGTTCAATTTCTGACCATGGCCTTATCTGTGTTGAAGTTTGTATGTTCTCCCCATGTTTGTGTGGGTTTCCTCCCACACTCCAAAAACATACTAGTAGGTTAATTGGCTGCTATCAAAATTTACCTTAGTCGCTCTATTTCTCTCTGTCTGTCTGTGTGTGTATGTTAGGGAATTTAGACTGTAAGCTCCAATGGGGCAAGGACTGATGTGAATGAGTTCTCTGTACAGCATTGCAGAATCAGTGGCGCTATATAAATAAATGATGATGACTGGTAAGCTTTGATTTTAAGTGAGCATTTGAATCAGCGAAGGCTGGGGGAGAGTCTAATTGAGGGTGGAAATGTTTTCCAGAGGTGAGAAGCAGTTAAATACAATGCAAGGGGTGCAAACTAGTTTTCTGTTTTGCACATAAGTTAAATACTGACTGTTTTTTCATGTAGCACACAAATACTCGATAGCTTATTTGTACACTGAAATCTAAAGTTGATATTTGTGTGCTACATGAAAAAACAGTCAGTATTTAACTTATGTGCAAAACAGAAAACTAGTTTGCACCCCTTGCATTGTAACATGGTTTTGTCCAGGAGACTGAAATAAGATACCTCTTTATTTAAGATCCTTAATGAATCAGGCCCCTGGAGGCAAGGTTGTAAGTGCAGCGTTGAGGCAACTTTCATTGGCAGAACAGATAAGGCAGAAGGAAGTGTGCAGTTAGATGATGTTGGTGATGTAAATGGGATATGCTCTGTAGGTGAGGATTTTTAATTGGATTCTATGGGGATGGGGAACCAGTGAAGAGACTGACAGACAGGGGAGGCAGAAGCAGAGCCGCCAAAGAGGAAAATAAGTCTTGCGGCAGCATTGAGGAAGGACTGAAGAGGTGAGAGGCAGGTGAGAGGGAGGCCAGAAAGTACAGCTACATTTGGGAGATGATGACAGAGTGGCCTAGGTTTTTGGTGTCTTATGTTGATGATGTTGTAAAGATGGAAGTGAAATTAATATAATTGATAAAAGATGTGATGGAGGCTACTGTTCCATGAATTATTGGCAGTCATGAAGGATTTTGTTTTCCTTTAGGCAACTGGCACACTGTTTTTTTTTTTCTTACCTGCCTCTTAAATCAGAGAATTTATTAAAGCTTGAACATGATTGGACCACTGTGTTCTTCAAACTTAATTACCATATAACTATAGCCCCTTTTAGTGGCTGTCATAGGGGGTCTCTTTTAGATGCTTTATATTTAACCTTTTGTGTACTGTTCCTGTAGGAAGTGCCACATTTATATGGAAATTCTTGCTTTGCCTACTTTCATGTTTTGTGTTTTGCATATCTGTCTAAAATTGAAGATGATATTATTGTAAATATGAACTTCCTTAAATAACATGAGGCTTCTTGGGATATAATGAAATGTTTAACTCATTTTTTGTCCAGAAAACAAAGGCTTCCGGGAATCTTATATAAGTGATAATATGGAAATGGATTTGGATCACTCAGATAACAATTCTCGTGGAAGCAGCCAGGGAAATGCCAAGAACTATCGACTTTCCAGACAATCAACAGTCAGCCACAGTAGTTTACACACCTCTGGCATTGAAGCTGATTTGCACCACAGTATGTTCGTGGAGATGTCTGTAGATGAACCATTTGGAATTGAGGCAGATCATCGTAAGCAGAAACCATACTGCTCCTCAATCAGTCATACCAGCTCTGGAATAGGCAGTGGAAGCAAAGGTATGAATGTTTACACATATTGCTAGATGTTTAAGAAAAAAAAAAATCAATTCAATCTGTGAATGAACTACAAAAGACACACAACATCACCAACACGCCTCCTATACATTCTGGATGCAGAAAATGCTGCATCCATAATCTAAGGGTTAGGGCAGTGGTTCCCAAACTTTCTCAGCTCGAGGCACCCTTAGGGTCACCATAATTTTTCCAAGGCACCCCTAAGCAAAAATAATTACCGGGTAGTCCCGTTTTTTAAGTAGTTGGGTCAAAATGACGTAAGATGTATTTAGACCCCTTCACCATCACATTGTGCCCCTTTATCATATCACTCTGTGTCCCCCTCTTCGCCATCTCACACCCTGTGTCCCCCTCTTCGCCATCTCACTCTGACCCCTCCTTCAGCGTCTCTCTCTGTCCCCCTCCTTCAGCGTCTCTCTCTGTCCCCCTCCTTCAGCGTCTCTCTCTGTCCCCCTCCTTCAGCGTCTCTCTGTCCCCCTCCTTCAGCGTCTCTCTGTCCCCCTCCTTCAGCGTCTCTCTGCCCTCCTCCTTCAGTGTCTCTCTGCCCTCCTCCTTCAGTGTCTCTCTGCCCTCCTCCTTCAGTGTCTCTCTGCCCTCCTCCTTCAGTGTCTCTCTGTCCCCCTCCTTCAGTGTCTCTCTATCCCCCTCCTTCAGCGTCTCTGTCCCCCTCCTTCAGCCTGTCTCTCTGTGCCCCCTTCAGCGTCTCTCTGTCCCCCTCCTTCAGCGTCTCTCTGCCCTCCTCCTTCAGCGTCTCTCTGCCCTCCTCCTTCAGCGTCTCTCTGCCCTCCTCCTTCAGTGTCTCTCTGCCCTCCTCCTTCAGTGTCTCTCTGCCCTCCTCCTTCAGTGTCTCTCTGCCCTCCTTCACCGTCTCTGTCCCCCTCCTTCACCGTCTCTCTCTGCCCTCCTCCTTCAGTGTCTCTCTGTCCCCCTCCTTCAGCGTCTCTCTGTCCCCCTCCTTCAGCGTCTCTCTGCCCTCCTCCTTCAGTGTCTCTCTGCCCTCCTCCTTCAGTGTCTCTCTCTGTCCCTCTCCTTCAGCCTGTCTCTCTGTCCCCCTCCTTCAGCCTGTCTCTCTGTCCCCCTCCTTCAGTCTGTCTCTCTGTCCCCCTCCTTCAGCCTGTCTCTCTGTCCCCCTCCTTCAGCCTGTCTCTCTGTCCCCCTCCTTCAGCCTGTCTCTCTGTCCCCCTCCTTCAGCCTGTCTCTCTGTCCCCCTCCTTCAGCCTGTCTCTCTGTCCCCCTCCAGTGTCTCTCTGTGTCCCCCTTCGGCCTCTCTGTGTCCCCCTTCGGCCTCTCTGTGTCCCCCTTCGGCCTCTCTCTGTCCCCCTTCGGCCTCTCTCTGTCCCCCTTCGGCCTCTCTCTGTCCCCCTTCGGCCTCTCTCTGTCCCCCTTCGGCCTCTCTCTGTCCCCCTTCGGCCTCTCTCTGTCCCCCTTCGGCCTTTCTCTGTCCCCCTTCAGCGTCTATCTGTCCCCTTCAGCGTCTATCTGTCCCCTTCAGCGTGTCTCTCAGTGCCCCCCTTTACTTACCTTCTTCCCTGACGTCTTCTCTGCTGCTGCTCACTGAGACTGCCGGACATGATGAGGTCACGCCCCCGGCAGTCAGTGAGGAGGAGGATCCGGCGCTGGATGATGGGTAAGTTGGTTTTTTTTTGTTTGTTTTTTCTATTTTCTTTTTTTTTTTCTAGGCGATCGCGGCACCCCTGTGACAGCGCCGCGGCACCCCAGGGAGCCGCGGCACACAGTTTGGGAACCGCCGGGTTAGGGTTAGGATTAGGGTAAGAGTTATAGGGTTACAATTAGGAAAAAGATTTCTAGATTATACAGGCGGCGGTCAGGGCTACCAAGAGGAATTCAGGGCCCCGGTACAACAAATTCATGGGGCCCCCCTCATAGTTGAGTATGGTAAAAAAAATTGCAGGAGTGTGGTCATGCATTTGGGGGCATGGCAAATGAACCATTAGGGCGTGGCTAACACATCAAAATCACTAGGCTCTCAATTCGCCCGAGCGTCACATATGTCCAAGCACTCCTGACTTTCAGGACATCTAGCACCAAAGTGTAGTATAGAAAAAATGCAGTGTGTACACAAAGAGTTCAGTCTTGGCCTCCACCTTACATTGGGCACAACACTCACCAAAAATTGACATTGTCCCTACTAGAATCACAACATTTCACATACTGTCCTGCTCTCTCCTACCTGTTCTTCTCACTTTCACCACCTGTTGCTGCATGTTTCTTTAGTTGCGGCTTGTCTGGATTCTGGAATGCTGGGGTCCCTATTTGGAAAAAAATGGCTATATTTAGATAACTCCAAACAACCCTGGCGTTAAATCAATACCATCCACGATTAATAATTAGGCCTTCATCCAGCTCCAATATTACAATAATGTGCCCCTTCATCATCACCATGCCTTATGATCACACTGCGCCCTCCATGCTGCTTTTGCCCCCTTCACCTGGCTCCCCTTTATCACACTATACTATGCTGCTCCCCCCCCTTTTTCAATCCGACTGTGCCATGCCTCCCCCTTTTTAACCCCACTGTGCCATCCTGCCCACCATTTTTTAACCCCACTGTGCCATGCTGACCCGTTTTTAACCCCTCTGTGCCCCCCTCATTTTTTAACCCCTCTGTCATGCTGCCCCCCGTTTTTTAACCCCTCTGTGCCCCCCTCATTTTTTAACCCCTCTGTCATGCTGCTTCCCCATTTTTTAACCCCTCTGTGCCCCCCCTCATGTTTTAACCCCTCTGTCATGCTGCCTTCCCGTTTTTTAACCCCTCTGTGCCCCCTCCCTCGTTTTCCTCCCTTCACTTACCTTTTCTCCTTTCTTGGTCTTCTCTGCTGCTCTGAGCTCCATTGCTCCAGACTGACTGAATGCTGGGCATGACATGATGACATCACACCCGGTATTCAGACAGTCTGAATGGAGCACAGAGCAGCAGAGAGGAGGGATGCCGGCTCCGCGATCAGGTGAGTATGTTTTTGGTTTTTTTTTTAAACTAGCCTGCTCCCCCCCACCGCAAAAAAAAAAAAAAAAAAAAGGAAAAAAAAACGTTTTGACAAAAAAAAAAAAAATCATCAGCGCAAGGGCCCGGGCCGGGCCCCCTGACATGCACGGGCCCGGGTAATTAGTACCCGCCCCCCCTCCTTCTCAGCGGCCCTGGCGGCGGTGTCACAATCATGACTATCACCGATAATCACAACTTTATTTCAAGTGTTTTCTGTTCAATATATAGTTGCAATTTAAAGCTTGACGCTTTCTTGGAAATTTTTCTACATACCCATGGGCATGTCGATCATACAATCCATCCCTGGTTCTTGCAGCTCTGGCTCCAGATCTTTCTGTGCAACTTAAACAGAATCAATGGTTCGCTCCATCTTGTAAACCCAATCAACTTTCATTTGTTCCTGAAAATTTGCAACTATTGTCAGAATAACATGATTATAAAATCTCTGGTCACTCTTGATCTAGAAAGATAAAAAGGATTTACTCGAGGCTAGTCTGGTGGCCTTCTTGGGAAAAGGATTCTAAATATTGTTCTCTCATGTAACCTCTGTTCTCGCAATAAAGTTCCCTGAACGCTACCATTTGGCATGCTGAATCCGCTACCAGTCCCCAAGCATCGTTGTACACATTTATCCATGGATTTCATGGGAGAACTACTATCTTTTAGAGGCTTCACCTTCTTCTGGGTGGTACATGGATTCAGCAAGATGGCTCATTGTCAAGCGCAGTCCCTGCTTCTGTTTGCACTTGCAGGGATGTATACTTTCTTTTTTTGACTGATGCGTCTATTGCCCAGTAGTGGGACGCACCTTCATCATCATCATCATCATCATTTATTTATATAGCGCCACTAATTCCGCAGCGCTGTACAGAGAACTCATTCACATCAGTCCCTGCCCCATTGGAGCTCACAGTCTAAATTCCCTACTATAGACACACACTCACACAGACACAGACAGACAGAGAGGGAGAAACTAGGGTCAATTTTTTTTTTTTTTATTGCAGCCAATTAACCTACCAGTATGTTTTTGGAGTGTGGGAGGAAACCGGAGCACCCGGAGGAAACCCACGCAAACACAGGGAGAACATACAAACTCCACACAGATAAGGCCATGGTTGGGAATTGAACTTATGACCCCAATGCTGTGAGGCAGACGTGCTAACCACTACGCCACTGTGCTGCACCTTCTGGTCTAGAGATCATGGTGTCCCGTTGCCTGGCAATGGGACTCCTCTTCCTGCTTGATCTTTGTACACCTCGTTGCTATGCAACAGGACGCTTCTAGGCAGACGAAAGCAAGGTGCTCAGCTGAATCTGCAGACTACCCTTCCCATTAGCTGCCCTATTTAAACTTCACTCTGGCAGTTATCCATTTCCAGAGTGTCTATTGTCTAATGATTCGGTAGATATATTATGTTTTACCGTTCTCCTGGATTGTCTTCTGCTTCTGAGCCCTGACGCTGCTAGCTCCTTATGATTTAGATAATTATCATCATCTGGTTTGGACCTGCTATTCCTGGCTTCACTTTTGCTTACTCCTTGGTACCTGCTCTGTTTTGACAGGGCTCGTCCTTTCTCCCCCTCTGTTTACCACGAGCTTCCTCGGTAGATCTGTACACTAGGGCCACAGCCTGCACACACCACACAGCCAAGCCCGTACCTCCTTGCAGGGGTTCCTGTTGAACACCAGCGTGTTGACTGCGCCTCGCGGTTCATGTACATCAATCTAGAAGGTACATCTCTTCCAGTGATCTACGTGACACTAATTTTAGACCACACACTCAATGACCTACAGCACAGATATTGGCCTCTCTGTTTGTCATATTGTAAAACTACACTACACACCAGTAGTGCTGATTCTTTGATTTAAGCTTACTGGCCATTTAGTTTGATAGTAAGTGGTTAAGTTCCCCCTAACTGAGAATATTTACTGGAGGATGTCTGTGTTGGGGTTCGATATGAGCTGTAGTGACAGCTTTTGCAGAGAGTCATACAGTTTTATTTTGTTTTAACTTAATGAAGAAGAAAAGCACTACTAATAAGAATTTTAACCCAAAGAGTACCTCTTAACAGGGGTTGATTGTTAAATCCACATTTGAGCCAGACACTAAAGTATTATAAAATTTTATTTTATTAAAAAGAAAAAAGGGGGACAAAATATAAAGGATTTGAGATATCTGAATCTGGGGTATATAATAACGGATGTGTATTTATCAAGTAAGGAATAAATCACTCTCTGGGATATTTCGCCCCCCTCCCCTTTTTTTCTTTTATTAATTTTATTAGCACATAATTACGTTTCCAAGTACATTTTATAATATTTTAGTGTTTGGGTTGGGTACGAATTTTTGATGACGAAAACACAGACAGCATTAATTTCCACAAATTAAAAGTGTGTTTTCTTTATTATTTTATTACCCTACGCCCACCACCCCAGGGGTGTATGGAGCCCTAGTGCTTGCATCACTGGGCTGAGTATTCCTAGAGTGGGGCCCCTAACATTTTTTTTGGCAGAACTTCATTCCCTAGGGAATTCAGGCCAGTGCTTGGCGTTGGTTGTCTTTATGGCAGGGGGAACCCCTGCCGCGTTTCCCCCTACTATAGTGCCACGCACCCCAGCTGGTTGATCTAGTGCTGGATGAGTTGAAATCATGGGGGACCCAATGCACTTTTTTTGTCCCTGATTTTGGTGCAATCTGATTTTTACACTAGACAGCCAGCGGGTCTTGGGGCTGTTTAGCCGCAGAACCCGCTCACTTTGCCCCCTTAATGTCGGCAGTGTGAGGGCTGTTATACACTTACATATTGGTATGTCTGCTGTCTGGTTTTAATTCATGTCACAGTTTGTAAACTCATATTTCCTACATGTCGGCCATGTTAAGTTTCAATGTTTTTTTGTCTAGCTTAATGCTGTCGATGTTTTCATCATCGGAAATATGACTAACACCATAATGTTTGGCTCAATTGTGATTTCATCAATCCACCCCTGATGTAATGTGCGATTTCATTTCATTTCCTTTTAAGCCTGTAAACAGAATGGATCTATCGACAGGTAGACAGTCGACATTTTGTTGTCGACAGCCTGTTAACAGATTCAGTGTTGGAAATATGACCCAAGGAGTGCCTCTTTTGATAGTAGTACTTTTCTTCTTTATTAAGTTAGGTCATGATATACTACTTAGAGAGCATCCAGATCTAATATATAAAAGACAAAATTTGTCCTTCTGTCCTTCTGTCTGTCTTTCTATACAAATCCATATTTTTCAAGCGAAGATCATGAAATTTTGCATACGAGTGTATTAAAACATGACGGAGGCAACTAAAAAAATTTCAAATTGAAATTCATTACGGGGTGGGGGTGGCGAGGGGGGTAACACCTAAAAATCATCGAAACGACCATAACTCTGGAATGTCTGGAACAATTTACACCAAACCTGGTACACATGACTTACAGTCTGACAACAAATATTGTGGGGGCGAGACATTCCTAGCACTCCTAAGGGTGGGGGTGGCGAGGGGGGTAACACCTAAAAATCATTGAAAACGACCATAACTCTGAAATGTCTGGAACAATTTACACCAAACCTGGTACACATATGACTTACAGTCTGACAACAAATATTGTGGGGGCAAGACACCCCTAGCACTCCTAAGGGTGGGGGTGGCGAGGGGGGGGTAACACCTAAAAATCATCAAAAACGACCATAACTCTGGAATGTCTGGAACAATGTCTTGGAAGAAGTTCCAAAAAAAAGGGGAAATATATTTTTTCTGGATGCACCCGGAGAAACAGGTAAGACGTTTCTCATCAAGTTGTTACTTGCTAAAATTCGAGTACATTCCAAGATAGCTATTGCTGTGGCCTCTTCTGGAATTGCTGCAACTTTGCTCCCTGGTGGAAGAACAGCACATTCAGCTTTCAAGCTACCGCTTAATCTGGCCCGAAGTGAAACTCCCGTCTGCAATATCACTAAACGAACAGAAAAAGCTCAGATCCTGCAGCAATGTCAGGTCATTGTATGGGATGAATGCACCATGTCACACAAAAATGCTTTACAGGCCCTCAATCAAACACTTCAATTTTTAAGAGGCAATGATTTACTAATGGGTGGAGTCACTGTTGTATTGGCTGGAGATTTTCGACAAACATTGCCGGTCATTCCAAAAGGAACAATGGCGGATGAAATTAATGCATGCCTTAAATCATCACATCTTTGCAGGCATGTTCGCACTTTGCGACTAACCACAAATATGAGAGTTTCTCTGCATGGCAACACAATGGACGGTCAGTTTGCTGATCATTTGTTAAATATTGGGAATGGTTTAATGCCGCTTCATCCAGTAACTGGTCTCTTCAAACTCAGAGAAACACTTTGTAACACAGTTGTGTCTTAAAATTCTTTAAATCCCGGGCAACGCCGGGTATTCTGCTAGTACATAATAAATAAACATTACACTTGACCTATTAGTGTATCTTATTGGGTATTTGCAGACCAAAACTCCTCTGGTTTCTCCCAGTTTTGCAATTTAATGTTTTTTGAAGTCTCTCCTTTTTGGATTTAGAGCCAAGGGCAATAAGGTGTTCCTGATAACCGCTTTATCGGCTTCCCATAGAGTCATAGGAAGGATGTCGGGGGTATGAGAGGAGTGACGGTATTGCAGTTGTGGAGTAGGGAGGGACTCGTTAGGTCTCCATATTATTTCAGAGGGAGAAAGTGCTAAGAGGAGATCGGGACATTGTCTGACCACGTGATAGCGTAGATTTGGGAGTTCAGTTTTAGGGTGAGATTGTGGCTGAGCAGGACCATGTCTATTCTGGAGTTGTGGACATGAGAGTAGTAGGCGGAGTCTCTGGCAAATGGATCGGAGATCCACCATGAGTCATTTAATTTATGGAGTTACAGAAATCCTGCCAGGTCTTAAAATTCTAGGTCTCTCTCTGATAAGGTAGGGCACGCTCGTGGCAGTTCTATTCAGGCTAGGGACAAAGACAGTGTCTCCCACAAAAAACGCTTTGTCTCATCTGTGATAGGCTGCCCAATTTGTTTAAGCACTTGGGTTGGTCATGAAGGAGAGTAGTGTATGAAGGAGTGGGGCTAAAGTTATCCAGGTGGTGGGAAGGGTTGCTTATTGGAGTATACAACACCTGTCTATGAAGCTGATGGGAGATATGGCGAGATACCATGGGTATCTGAGTGCCAGATGCAATTTTAAAGCTCTGCAGAAAATATGGAGGGCAGTAAATAATGGACATTTTGAGAGATGTGGGCAAAGTGAAAGATGAGCATCATTTCTGTAATGGGCTTCATAGGCCAAATCGCATTAATCACAATGAAGAGTGTTTACACAAAGCAAGGATCACAAAGCAAGAGTCACAAAGAGACAGAGCTCATCTGATTCCTGGGTTTTTAGGTTTTGGAGTAGAGGAGGACAATTTGATAGTGGAAGGCTGAGATGACTTCAGCTTGGTTCCTGAGGCTTGGTCAATCCTATCAAGCAGCGATTGAGCTTGAGATAGAAATGTTGCCAAGATTTGGTGATCCTGATCCAACGGCAATAAGCAGAAGGGATAGCCCCAGTGGCAGCGAGGATTATTTATTGTAAGAACTTATTTTTGCTAGTCAAAGTTCTCACCTGGCCAGGGTAGTTGGGGACAGATCCTGAAGCATCTGTAAGTATGGCCTTCATAAGTTAAGGATTGTATCTTCCTAGCTTCATGAAGAATTATTTCCTTGGGTGTGTAGAAGTGGAGAGTATGACATCTCTTGGTTGATTCACATCTTTAGACCGGGTTTAAGAGCTCTGTGGGCCCAGTATAGTAGCAGATGCTCCTCTGGAACCTCAGGTACTAGCTACAAGAAGAGTTTCTTGAGGTATAGATGCAGGTTCAACCATTTTGGGGATCCCTTTTATTCTTCTGGCCCAATTGTTCTCCTGGTGCTCTTGTACCGAGGCCAGTTAGCTCCGGATTTGTGTAATATCCTCCTCCATGCCAGTTTGGAAGGTTACTAAGTTTCCCAACCCCTCAATTTGGTCAGTTCAGTCTCCAATAGAAGTGGCCACAGTGTGCAGTGAATGTAGTGCAATTTAGACTTCTCAATGGACTGATGATTTAAGCTCTTTCATTTCCTTTCCTTTTAAGCCTGTAAACAGAATGAATCTATCGACAGGTAGACAGTCGACATTTTGTTGTCGACAGCCTGTCAACAGATTCAGTGTTGGAAATATGACAACCACCGCTTAATATGCCTTTGTGGAAAAAAAATACATTGGTTTGACAAGTAGACTCCTGAAACAAAGGATTCTCGAACATACAGGGAACATCAAAATGCTGAATGTCAGAAGACCAGGCAATGCAGCCATAGTTATAGAGGTATTCTGGTCCCTTTAGGGGGATCCAAGGTCACTCAGGCAAGGAAACACTTGGAAGATACAACTGTCTCTTTTTTACAAAGTATATAAAATGCAATACAATAACAATAAATAACCAAAAACGCTTTGAAAACTTGGTGACTTAGTTGGCAGTTGTTTAAAGACCCTTATCCCACAATATCAAGGAGCTGCAGACTTGCAGATAATCTCTGTATTGAGGTCTCAGCTGGTTGGCCTGTGCTAGCTACCTCTACCAACTTGATAGTACACCTGTTCTAAGTATCTGTTAGGTATGCACAGGAACAACAAGGTTATGTTGTCGGTGAAAAATGTCTTGGAATTTGTTGCAGACTAAAGAGCAAACAGAAACATAAACCCTGAAGTAATGCAGGAATTAATAATTGCCTCAAGGACATGCAGGAGTTAGACAGTCTTTTGTTGCATCACTGAAATTATACTGGAGTAAAATATTCAGTATTGGACAAGAAAAGATAATAAAGAATATCTCTTGAAGCAATGCTGGTGCAGATTAACAAATAGTGCAGAATACACTCCAAAGCCTCTTTCTGTGTAACACTGAAATAAACAATATCTCTTGAAATTATACTGGAGGAGATTATACAGTCTTAGACAAGGCAAGATAATGCACAATGTCTCTAGAAGCAATGTTGGCGTAGATTAACACATAGTTCAGTAATCAATGTGAAGTCCCTCTAGAGAGCAAAGGATAGTTAACGCAGTGCATGCCTGGGAGCCTGGAGACAAGCCGAAACAGACTTCAATGATGTAGCAACATATCCGAAGTTCAATATGAGCAAAGCCAGAACCCCGCAGATTTGTATGATGCAATCCAGACCTCAGAATACAAACCAATGCAGAACCAGAAACCAGTGCAAGGTCAGAAAATAAACTTGGACAAGATAAACTAGACAAGATACAGGAGTCAAGAAGCATGCGTGTCTAACACTATCAAACTCCATCACTGGCAAAAGCATGAAGAGAACAGGGGGTCTTTAAATAGTGCAGCACATCAATCAGCTATTCAAGGAAGGCACACCTGCACTACAGGACTAATTCAGAACTAATTGAAAGCAAGGATGCAGGAACAGTTCTTCGGAGGAAGACACACCTACATAGCAGCTCAGATTTTATAGAAAACAAAGACGCAGGGAACAACCAGCTGAGTCGTATCCTTGCTACAACAAGCCCACTTTGCATTGGGAGACCCATGATTCCTGTAATGCTGTCAGCTGAGCAGAAGATGTAAATTGGAAGAAGTCAGAACTTTAGTGCCAGCATCCCAATGTAGAACAACAGATCTCAGGAATGTGTTGCTTGTTTTAAATCTTCAACTCCTGGTTACCAAGGTTAACTGTGGGTGATCTCTGTGTCTATTGTGCCTTCTGTATTGACCACTGGTTTAAAAGGGGCTGACCCAGGGCTGCTCCCTCAAAGTCCTTCATGCCCCCGGACTGGCTGGTTTCCTCTTTCTTGGGACAATTGGATCCCACTTAACATAACAAGGAGGGGAGGCTAGCCTAAGAAGGATTAATTCCTAGTTTTAAACCCTTACATGCTTTTTCTGCCAAAGTGTGCACTCAGCTGATTGGGACTTTCTGCTAAGAGGAAGGAGGGGGGCATGGTGCTGCAGCTCCCCTACCCGAATCATGGAACAGGACCCCATCTGGACATTACCCATCCCTCACCTCACCACATTTAATACACAATCACAAACAGTTCTAACCTAAATTATAAATAATTTCCAAACATCAACCAGTAGAAACACATGATCAACCACTGGACTGTAGAGGATGTTGTGAAGCCCAATTTTGCAAAGGATACATAGTTCATGGCCCACATACAATAAATTTATATTCAATATACCATCATTTAGTAAGCAATATAAACAACTATAGAATTCATGCAAGATCAATAATTATTTACAATTGTTCACCTCATACATACCAGATATACTAAGGGGACAATTAGTAAACTTATGATCTAGGACTAAAATAGGTAGATGTCCAAGTTTTTATTAATATTAATTTACATACAGTGTATGAGGAGAAGACATTTTTACTTCACGTAATCTTAACCATTACATTTTATAGGAGTTTTAATAGTATTAGTTAGGGTTTTTTTCACAATCTAAATATATGTAATTCAACACTACATAAGATTAAGAATAAGATTTATAAATACCATCAAAGGGGCAGATTCAGTTAGTAGTGAGCTGCGAGTTTAAAAAGTGGAAATGTGCTTATAGCAACCAAATTCTAATCATTTATTTAGTAAATTCAACAAAATGATAGCTGGAATCTGATTGATTGATATAACCAACATCTCCACTTTTCAAACTCATCGGAAACTCGCTGCTTGATACATTTACCCCCTAGACTGTTCCACAAGAAATAGCACAATTATTATAGATTTTGTAGCTCCATACTTGTAGGGGGATTTCAAGGAAAAACAAATGCATGGGTATTGTAAATGTGTCAATTTTTAAAATCACCAATATGAAAACAAATAAAGAACTCTCAAAACATGAAAATATTCTGAATGAATAATCAATAGTATGAAAAAAAAACTACTAAAAAGAAATTAAATAATTCAAAGAACATTAGGCGTTAGTGATATTAAACTGCCTTGAATAACGAGTTGGCAAATAAATGACATGTAAATATAGTATGTATGTATATATATATATATATATATATTAGAGATGAGCGGGCTCGGATATCTGAAATCCGAGCCCACCCGAACATTGCCGATCCGAGTCGGATCCGAGACAGATCCGGGTATTGGCGCCAAATTCAAATATGAAACTGAGGCTCTGACTCATAATCCCGTTGTCGGATCTCGCGATACTCGGATCCTATAAATTCCCCGCTAGTCGCCGCCATCTTCACTCGGGCATTGATCAGGGTAGAGGGAGGGTGTGTTAGGTGGTCCTCTGTCCTGGTAGATCTCGTGCTGTGCTGTTTAGTTCTGTGCTGTGCTGTTTAGTTCTGTGCTGTGCTGTGCTGTGCTGTGTTCTGCAGTATCAGTCCAGTGGTGCTGTGTGCTGTGCTCTGTCCTTCTGAGGTCAGTGGTGCTGCTGGGTCCAGTGCTGTGTCCTGTTCAGTCCAGTGGTGCTGTGTCCTGTGCTCTGTGCTTCTAAGGGCATAGTTATTTCCCCAATATTCCCCTGTGTTTAAAAAAATAAAAAAAAGTTATTTAAAAAAATACCAAAAACTAATTTAATTTTTTTTAATTACCACAAAATTTGCACAACCAATCCTGCAGTATAAGCCCATTGGTACTGCAATATTACCAAGTTCACACATTCAGCAGTAAAAGTCCAGTGGTACTGCAATATTACAAAGTTTACACATTCTGCAGTATCAGTCCAGTGGTGCTGTGTCCTGTGCTCTGTCCTGCTGAGTTCCGTAGTGCTGCTGGGTCCTGTGCCGTGTCCTGTTCAGTCCAGTGGTGCTGTGTCCTGTGCTCTGTGCTTCTAAGGGCATAGTTATTTCCCCATTATTCCCAAGTTTTTAAAAAATAAAAAAAAAGTAAAAAAAAATAAAAAATTTAAAAAAAAATAAATATATAATAATTATTATAACCAAATTTGCAAAACCAATACAGCAGTATAAGTCCATTGGTATTGCAATATTACCAAGTTCACACATTCTGCAGTATCTTGTGCTACATATAAATGGAGACCAAAAATTTGGAGGATAAAGTAGGGAAAGATCAAGACCCACTTCCTCCTAATGCTGAAGCTGCTGCCACTAGTCATGACATAGACGATGAAATGCCATCAACGTCGTCTTCCAAGCCCGATGCCCAATCTCGTAGTACCGGGCATGTAAAATCCAAAAAGCCCAAGTTAAGAAAAAGTAGCAAAAAGAGAAACTTAAAATCATCTGAGGAGAAACGTAAAGTTGCCAATATGCCATTTACGACACGGAGTGGCAAGGAACGGCTTAGGCCCTGGCCCGTGTTCATGACTAGTGGTTCAGCTTCACCCACGGATCTTAGCCCTCCTCCTCCTCCCCCCCCCTACAAAAAATTGAAGAGAGTTATGCTGTCAGCAACAAAACAGCAAACAACTCTGCCTTCTAAAGAGAAATTATCACAAATCCACAAGGCGAGTCCAAGGGTGTTGGTGGTTGTCAAGCCTGACCTTCCCATCACTGTACGGGAAGAGGTGGCTCGGGAGGAGGCTATTGATGATGTAGCTGGCGCTGTGGAGGAACTTGATGATGAGGATGGTGATGTGGTTATTGTAAATGAGGCACCAGGGGGGGAAACAGCTGATGTCCATGGGATGAAAAAGCCCATCGTCATGCCTGGTCAGAAGACCAAAAAATGCACCTCTTCGGTCTGGAGTTATTTTTATCCAAATCCAGACAACCAATGTATGGCCATATGTAGCTTATGTAAAGCTCAAATAAGCAGGGGTAAGGATCTTGCCCACCTAGGAACATCCTCCCTTATACGTCACCTGAATAACCTTCATAGTTCAGTGGTTAGTTCAGGAACTGGGGCTAGGACCCTCATCGGTACAGGGACACCTAAATCCCGTGGTCCAGTTGGATACACACCAGCAACACCCTCCTCGTCAACTTCCTCCACAATCTCCATCAGATTCAGTCCTGCAGCCCAAGTCAGCAGCCAGACTGAGTCCTCCTCAATACGGGATTCATCCGAGGAATCCTGCAGCGGTACGCCTACTACTGCCACTGCTGCTGTTGCTGCTGTTAGTCGGTCATCTTCCCAGAGGGGAAGTCATAAGACCGCTAAGTCTTTCACAAAACAATTGACCGTCCAACAGTCGTTTGCCATGACCACAAAATACGATAGTAGTCACCCTATTGCAAAGCGTATAACTGCGGCTGTAAATGCAATGTTGGTGTTAGACGTGCGCCCGGTGTCCGCCATCAGTGGAGTGGGATTTAGAGGGTTGATGGAGGTATTGTGTCCCCGGTACCAAATCCCGTCGAGATTCCACTTCACTAGGCAGGCGATACCAAAAATGTACAGAGAAGTACGATCAAGTGTCCTCAGTGCTCTAAAAAATGCGGTTGTACCCACTGTCCACTTAACCACGGACATGTGGACAAGTGGTTCTGGGCAAACGAAGGACTATATGACTGTGACAGCCCACTGGGTAGATGCATCCCCTTCCGCAGCAACAGCAACAGCTGCATCAGTAGCAGCAACTACAAAATGGCGGCTCGTGCAAAGGCAGGCAACATTGTGCATTACAGGCTTTAATAAGAGGCACAATGCTGACAACATATTAGAGAAAATGAGGGAAATTATCTCCCAGTGGCTTACCCCACTTAGACTCTCATGGGGATTTGTGGTGTCAGACAATGCCAGTAACATTGTGCGGGCATTAAATATGGGCAATTTCCAGCACGTCCCATGTTTTGCCCACACCATTAATTTGGTGGTGCAGCATTACCTGAAGAGTGACAGGGGTGTGCAGGAGATGCTTGCGGTGGCGCGCAAAATTGCTGGACACTTTCGGCATTCAGCCAGTGCCTACCGCAGACTAGAGGCACATCAAAAAAGCATGAACCTGCCCTGCCATCACCTCAAACAAGAGGTTGTGACGCGCTGGAACTCCACCCTCTATATGCTGCAGAGGATGGAGGAGCAGCAAAAGGCCATTCAGGCCTACACAGCCACCTACGACATAGGCAAAGGAGTGGGGATGCGCCTGAGTCAAGCGCAGTGGAGACTGATTTCCGTGTTGTGCAAGGTTCTGCAGCCATTTGAACTTGCCACACGAGAAGTCAGTTCCGACACTGCCAGCTTGAGTCAGGTCATTCCCCTGATCAGGCTGTTGCAGAAGCAGCTGGAGAAAGTGAGGGAGGAGCTGGTAAGCCATTGCGATTACACCAAGCATGTAGCTCTTGTGGATGTAGCCCTTCGTACGCTTTGCCAGGATCCGAGGGTGGTCACTCTTTTAAAGTCAGAGGAATACATTCTGGCCACCGTGCTCGATCCTCGGTTTAAAGCGTATGTTGTGTCTCTGTTTCCGGCGGACACAAGTCTACAGCGGTGCAAAGACCTGCTGGTCAGGAGATTGTCCTCTGAAGAGGACCGTGACATGCCAACAGCTCCACCCTCATTTTCTTCCACATCTATGGCTGCGAGGAAAAAGCTCAGTTTTCCCAAAAGAGGCGCTGGCGGGGATGCTGATAACATCTGGTCCGGACTGAAGGACCTGCCAACCATTGCAGACATGTCTACTGTCGCTGCATTGGATGCTGTCACAATAGAAAAAATTGTGGATGATTACTTTGCTGACACCATCCAAGTAGACATGTCAGACAGTCCATATTGTTACTGGCAGGAAAAAAAGGCAGTTTGGAAGCCCCTGTACAAACTGGCTCTATTTTACCTGAGTTGTCCCCCCTCCAGTGGGTACTCGGAAAGAGTTTTTAGTGCAGCGGGGAACCTGGTCAGTGAGCGGCGAAGGAGGTTGCTTCCTCAGAACGTTGAAAAAATGATGTTTATAAAAATGAATAATCAATTCCTCAATGAAGTACAGCACTGCCCTCCAGACAGTACAGAGGGACCTGTGGTTGTGGAGTCCAGCGGGGACGAATTGATAATGTGTGATGAGGAGGAAGTACACACTGTAGGGGGAGAGGAATCAGAGGTTGAGGATGAGGACGACATCTTGCCTCAGTAGAGCCTGTTTAGTCTGTACAGGGAGAGATGAATAGCTTTTTTTGGTCTGGGGGCCCAAACAAACCAATCATTTCAGCCAAAGTTGTTTGGTAGGCCCTGTCGCTGAAATGATTGGTTTGTTAAAGTGTGCATGTCCTATTTCAACAACATAAGGGTGGGTGTGAGGGCCCAAGGACAATTCCATCTTGGACCTTTTTTTTTTGCATTATATGACCAATCAACAGTCGTTTGCCATGTTCAAAAAGTAAAACCAAATTTAAAAAAATACAAGAAATTAAACCAAAAGTAAAATGCCGTGTCATAATTTAAAACAAGAGGTATTGACGTGCTCTAAAACTACTGTATTGTTGTTTATATTTTATAAACACTACACTTGAAAGCTTGAGTCTTTCAATAAAAAAGTAACTGTCCATTGCACGACTATGTGCAACAGGGACAGTTTTTTGGGTTTACAAAGTCAAACAATAACACTTCGACCCTGTCTGTCTGGGATCTCAATGACGAATTGTCTGTACCATGTTTGGAGGAGGTATTGTGGCCCCGGTATCAAATTGGGTACCGGGGCCACCCCACTATGCAGTCCAGATACTTGTTTGGTGGAATTCTGACACGTGGAGGGTTTTTTAATTATATTGTGGCCTCGGTACCAAATTGTGTACCGGGGCCACCACACTACGCAGTCTAGATAGATAGATGCGTATCATAGATAAAGTACATTCAGTGGTGTGGGGCAAATTGAAAAATATTCAAAATGCACTGACATTATCAAAAACAAGAGGTTGTCACACGCTAAAACTCCAACATGTATATGATGGAGAGGATGGAGGAGCAGCCGTATGTGTAGTGTAATGCAGACCTGTTGAAGGTTTTTTATATATTTTATTGTGGTGCCCAGTGCCCACTCCTCTACGCAGTCCAGGTACATTTATTGGTGCGATTCATAAAAGTTCAGGGTTTTTAAGATATTGTGGTGACCCACTCCTCTACGCAGTCCAGGTACATTTATTGGTGCGATTCATAAAAGTTCAGGGTTTTTAATATATATTGTGGTGACCCACTCCTCTACGCAGTCCAGGTACATTTATTGGTGCGAATCATAAAAGTTCAGGGTTTTTAATATATATTGTGGTGACCCACTCCTCTAGGCAGTCCAGGTACATTTATTGGTGCGATTCATAAAAGTTCTGGGTTTTTAAGATATTGTGGTGACCCACTCCTCTACGCAGTCCAGGTACATTTATTGGTGCGATTCATAAAAGTTCAGGGTTTTTAATATATATTGTGGTGACCCACTCCTCTACGCAGTCCAGGTACATTTATTGGTGCGATTCATAAAAGTTCAGCATTTTTAATATATATTGTGGTGACCCACTCCTCTACGCAGTCCAGAAAGATACCTTGTTGCAACGTTTTGGACTAATAACTATATTGTGAGGTGTTCAGAATACACTGTAAATTAGTGGAAATGCTTGTTATTGAATGTTATTGAGGTTAATAATAGCCTAGGAGTGAAAATAAGCCCAAAAACTTGATTTTTAAACTTTTTATGTTTTTTTGCAAAAAAATCTGAATCCAAAACCTTAAATCCGAACCGAGACCTTTCGTCAAGTGTTTTGCGAGACAAATCCGAACCTCAAAAATAACGAAAATCCGGATCCAAAACACAAAATACGAGACCTCAAAAGTCGCCGGTGCACATCCCTAATATATATATATATATGTATGAATTTAATACTTAAAAAACTGTAAAATAACATTATCTAAGCTGCTTATTACAAGATCATGAAAATGAGCTGTTTTAAAACTGCAAATTTATATGTTTCTCTTAACTTCATCAACTGGTTCTCAGCTGTATTTTGGACAATTATAAAGTGTATATTAGCTGTTTGGACATACAGTAATCATGGTGTGATAATAGGTTATGATGTACTGGTTACATATGCATGTTATCACCTCAGTAAAGAAAGATTACACAAATAACAAAATAGTAAGTTACAGATACTGATTAAGAGAAACCTTAATCTTGTATTGAGAAAATTACACACACTCCTCTCCCACCACCCCAGAGATAATTGAGACAAATTAATATAAGGGTCCATATTAAGCCAGTGTAAACATTTCCTTCTGCAAAGGATTCCATCCAGATATAATGCTATAGAAACAAAATATTAAAACGGAAGACTGCTATCCCTGGAATATACATATTTTAATTATAATATACTGAGATGTGCAACCATAGGGTGTTATTTACATTTCTAATTTCTTCAATAATTCTATTTAATTTTAACAAAATATGTTGCTGAACATATAAAGGACCTTGAGTTGGTGAATCTATGTTGGGTTTAGGAAAACATAATTCATTTTAATATTTAACATTTTTAGAAGTGAAGTAATTTAGTGCACCACACGAACATTCCGTTTTCTTCTTTGTTTCATTAGCAGGTATCTTCAGTAGGCTTACAAATTTCAATCACTGTTTGCTATACAATTAGTATTTCATTGCTATTCAAACTATTTTTCTATCACTAGGGGTGGAATTGTCAGTAGATAATTCTCATCAGCTACCAGTCATTTGCACACGAACAACAAATGCATCTGTTTTAGAGAACGAAGAAGAATTGGTTGATTCACCTACCTTGGATAATCACTGCTGGCAGGGTGGGTAGCTACAAACTAAAAATGTCACATCCTGTATAACAATGGACCTGAACCTGCCTTAAGAAAGATCAAAATAACAATACAGTTGTGCCTATGTTACAACCAGTGCAAATTAACCCTTGTATGCAGACCCTTATTTTCCAAATGCAATAACCTATTTTGAGTTAAATAACTGTTGTGAAAACAAAGTTCTGCTCCGACAGTACCTCCCATGTAAATAACAGACATCAATTGACCTGGGGGAATATTCATTTTCTTGTGTTGCATTACATCCAAATGATGTGAGGAAATTCACTGAACACCACCTAACTTTAATTTTAATCTTTCTAAATATTTTCTGTCAAAATAGGTGTTAACTATTAGCTAAAACTTGCTAGCCACACTAACAGATGGGTTAAGGATTATGGATATTTCAGTGGTGGACCAAGAAACTAAACTATAAATTAACTAAATTATAAATGACCTCAGTTAGCATGTCACACAGTATACATATGCTACATAATACACTTAAAATGAAAATAAAAAGTTGTAATGTGTAATTTCATTTGTCATACATCTCAAAAAAATGTTTGATACCTTTACTTTTATGATGGAGACATGTCAGGGTGACAGGCCAAATTGTTTTGAGCTTTTTCCTTTATCTTCTGTTGATTGATTTTCTTTATTTTATCTACAGTGGTGATGCTGAGAGGGCTAAGTGTGGACTCTCTTATACAGGTAATATATCATACATACACATTTGGTAGCTAAATACTACCATTTCATCAGAAGCTTAAAGTTTTTCCGGCTAGCAGCTATTGTCATAAGCTTTCAGAACTAGGAGTAGAGGTCTTTGCCTAGAGCAGACGACTTTCCCGTAGAGTTTTTCGTGCTTAATCTGGATTTTCAGTATGAATACAGAGACCGTGAAACCGGGGCCTCACGATCCTTCTGACTTTTTGGGTTTTAAGTAAGTGGGGTCAGAAAATCAGATGCCCCCAGATCTTAAACTCTAGCGTAGTGTAAGCTTATGAGTTCTACCACAGCGTGGATTAGGAGGCGATGACAGATGTTAGCGGTAGTCAGGAGCAAGCGGAGGTCAAGGGTCCATAGCGGATAGCGTGGTCAGGAACAAGCAAACAGGGAAGTTCAAAAAACAAGCCAGAGGTCAGCAACGGTTAATGAATCCAAATTTCAGCAGAACAGACAGGAACAGGTCAGCTATCTGGAAATGAACGCTATAACCGGCAGGGAGGCAAAGTCCTCCCTACCTTAAATACGAATAGTGGCCAATCAGGAGTCAGGCTCCAACAAACAACATAATGAGCCCCAGCTGATACAAGTGAGCTTATGTGCACATGCCCGGCTGCGACACTTGCCGGGTCGCAGCGTTAATTCAGAATAGTTGCACACGTGACCGACTGAATATCTATCCCGGGATGCAGTGTTGCCCTGGTAACGGCCGGGACGGAGAGGAAGTGATGTCCTGGTCGTCATGACGATGACTGGGATGCATTGGACAAGTAACAAGCGAGCCGTGGCAGCTGATGACAAAGTTCTTCTTAAAGAACCACAAAATCTGGTGCTGTTGATATTTTTCCTTTCAAAGTAGCTACTAAAATTATAATGAAATAAAAACATATCTGTGCTGAAGCCATAGTACTGCTTGAAAATCATTTATTGTTTTCCTCCTATGGACTCCCTGGCAGCTCTCTCAAACGGGTTAACTCCTTTCTCAGGTGAACAGAGACAGAAAAAGGAACCTGGTCTGTAACAAGACTCCTCCAAAACCTCAATCCCTCCTGAATCTTTTTCCTGTCTCTCCAGCAGAGCAAGATAGATGTTGGTGTAGAGAGGCTTTTCTTTTTTTTTCTTTGGGAATACCATGTTCTTCCTGGGATGGATTCCAGACTCACTCAGTGTTGCACAGATGTGAGAATACTAGCCGAGATGGGGGTTGCTACCTGGGCTGCTATATGCTTGCTCAGATGCAGTAAATGCAGAGACATGCTCTCAGGAGAGAGCAGGCGAGTGTGTTATCAGAAGGAGCCAATCAGCTTTGCATTTCTGCGTTATTCTACATACAATCAGCACTGTGCAACTCCACGCTGGTTATTTCATTTAGTATTGCAAACCACTTCTGCAATAAGTGCTTATACATAATGGACCTGGAGCACACTCACAAGAAACTGAAAAGCACCAGCTCAAGGTAAGGCCCTGGAAGGGTTCTATCTAGAGCAGATAGTAGTAGGATTAAAAAAAAACTAGGAAAACCCACAATAGAGTATGCAGTGTATGTGATAAGGAGCTACAATTATGAGGTCAGTTCGTGCAGGGATTGTATACCACAGGTCAATGGAGATATAGATCAGCCTCCTGAACTTTTTAAAGATCTTATAAATTGGATGAAGAAGGTCTTTGTAATTAAGGAGGATCACTATGCTTGCCAAGAAATAAAAATCAGCAGGTCACAACTCTATATAGAATCTCATGATTTCATTATTAACCAGGATACTCTAATTAGGAAAGAGAGGAGTTCTTACGTAATTATAATAGTGTCTTGAATTCTTCACTTTCACATGATCCAAGTGGGATAACCTTCCCAAGTAGATGCTTCTGTGGCCAGTCTTTCAGCAAAGACTACCATACCATTAGAGGATGGAGGACCTTTAACGGATGGATAGGAAGATTGAGAGATGTTTCAAGAAATTACATATTTCTACAGAAACAACTATTAAAGCATGAGTAATGACCTCAGTTTCCAGAGCACTGAGAAAGAAGCTGTCTTATGCAAAGATACCCAAGACAAAAATAGTAGAGAATCTACTTAAGAATATGGATATCATGAGAAGAGAGATTCAACTTTTATAAAGTTGCACTTTGGCCATACCAAGACAACATCTTGATGGTAGAGAAATTATTTTCTGCAGGATCATGGTTGAGTGATAAATACGTCCCAAGAGCCAGCTAGTGCCCACATAACCGCTTCAATTTCTGGGAGTGTATACAGATTCATCAAAGGACAAGGTAAACGTATACAGAGAAGAGTTACTCAAGACACATCATCTGCCATACAGAATACAGGTCAGTAGGTCAATCATCTACAAGTCATTGTCTCATGCTTCTAGAAATGTATTTGTCACACACCAGGCTCTCAGGTTCTGTCACTTACCTCTTAGCTGCCTTTCCAAGTTGTCCGTGCGGTCTTCAGGCTCTGCTGTTTTCAGACCTCTCTGTAAGATGCTGTCCAGTCTGTCTCCACTCCAGAGAACCCTCCAGAATTAGAGTATGGGCATGGCCATCTTGGATTCGGTCACATGATTCCTCTCAGTCAATCAGGTGATAACAGCCTCCATTTCAGATTCCCTCCAAAATCTGTCAATGGGAGCTGCTTGGATATTAGTCACCTGATCCATCTCAGCAACTCAGAGTGCTGCTTCTGCCCAGGTGATTGCAGTCTCCAATCAGGAATCAACAACAACTATAAAAGGACTTTCTGGAGCCCTTACCTGTTTCCAGTGAAACGTTTTTCAGACGCCAACCTGGTTCCCAGCAGTTTGCAGTCTTGCTATCTATCTCGCTACAGTCTAGCTATTTATCCAGCTCTGACAGTGCAGTCTGCATTCTGGCTCCAGTCCGATTCCAGCAATCTAGCTCCATCCACTCTGGTTCCATTCCGGTTACAGCAATCCTCTTACAGCATTCCGGTTCCAGTCCGGTTACAGCAATCCTCTTTCAGGATGCCGATTACAGCATTCCGGTTCCAGTCCGGTCCAGCAATCCAGTTCCTGTTTGGTCTCCCCTGCTAGTGTAATCACCATCTGCACCAGTCCATTCACTACATGCAGAGGAACATTATCAGGCCACCCAGCTTTGTCCACGTAGTCACCAGTCCAGCTCCAGAGACACAACCCAGTCTGGGTACAGACAGATCCTCAGGCATTGCAATATCCTAGTCAGAAGACATGTGGTTATTGTTTAGCGACGTCACATCCTTATATACGATCATCGACCGCAACATTGGGATAAGCCGTGTCCAACATTTTTTTAGAGAACGAAAGGACCCTGGGGCAAAAACAAGTGACAATTGTACTCCAAGGGATTTAATTTATCAACATAATAACACTTGGTCAGGGCCACCTTTAGAACATTATGGGCCCTTGGGCAAAGCAGTGCAGCGGGGCCCCTACCTCTATATAGGTGTATCATATTATATATATATATATATATATATACACAAAAACAATAGATAATGCAGCGCGTAACTCTGAGGAGACGAACAAGCTCAAATAATGTCCGTTTGGGCAATTGGTAATCCTATGTCCAGGCGGCTGCCAAATCCCCACATAGCCAAATGGTGGACTGGAATAAATCTAAAACAAAATAAGCGGGAGGGGGCGCCACATAGTATAATACTGCATATAAAAATACAGGAGAATGTGCCAAAGAGCGAAATATAGGTCAATATTTATTTGATCAAAAGTGTCTCTCATTGTGATATGAATATGTTTGGACCATCCTCATATTCATATCACAATGAGAGACATTTTTGATCAAATAAATACACAGGAGAACAAGGGAGAAGAAATGGCTGTAGTAGTCACTGGAAAAGGTATATGAAGTGTCAGCTTTGAACCTTATTTGCTGAGTGAAGCATCCCATTGTTCTGAAGGGGAACCTGAACTCATGCCGACATATGAAGATACCAGTTACCTTTACAGATAAGCGTCAAAGTTTTTATATCTGGTACGCATAATTTATTGGCTTGGTGTCGGTGTTCCAGAGTGCACTTTCTTCATTGATTGACCCATAATACCTGTGTGTTTATGCCCACTTGGTGACCTATATTTCGCTCTTTGGCAAATTATCCTGTATTTTTATATGCAGTATTATACTATGTGGCGCCCCCTCCCGCTTATTTTGTTATATATATATATATATATCTACTATATAAATGCCTAGTGGCGTGTGTAGGAAAAAAAAAAACAAGCTGCAACGCCACCTGCTGGTCAGAGTTATACACTGACCTATATATTTCTTGAAGGAGAAGTGACAGTTTAGAGTGGTTGGTGGTTGCCGGGGGTGACAGTGGGGAGTTTTTAACACCTTTAAGTAGCTTGATGAAGATGAAGGATGAGGTGATGGAGAAAAATGATGAAGTGGTGACATGTGGACAAAACCACGTTAAAAAAGGGTGCTTGCGTCGGGAAGTAACGCTCTTCCCCTGAGGAGGCCTGGGCTAGGCCCAAATGCATGACAAGAACCTTTTTAACACCTTAAGTAGCTTGATTTGACTAGAATGCATGAGTATCATGCACAGGTTAACTTGTATGTATGTATGTATATATGTGTGTATATATGTGTATATATATATATATATATATATATATATATATATATATATATATATATATATATATATATATATGATTTATTTTTTTTGCAGGATTATTTATTTTAATTAAGAGCCCTGTCTATGGGGCCCCCTTGTCTGTGGGGCCCCCGGGCACCTGCCCATCATGCCCAATGGAAAAGATGGCCATGCACTTGGTTCCACCACACCTACCTACAGACACAAGGGACAGCTATGGGCACCAGATTCGCACTGAGTTACGCGAATCTCTTAATGGCGAAGTGGGAGGAGGATTACATCTGGAGTAGGGATGACCTCTGTGAAAATCTGGTGCTCTGGAAGAGATACATGGATGAGGTCATCTTCATATGGAAAGGGGATGCAGAATCCCTCAATATATTCCTCCACTACATCAGCCAGAACAATAGGAACATTAAATTTAGCCAACAACGCATTGAATTCCTGGATTTAGATACCTCTATAAGCAACAATACCATAATCACCAAGACCATCCAAAAATCCGTTGATGTTAATAGCTACACCCTGGCCACAAATCGCCAACATTCAAGCTGGCCCTCTTAAATTTAACTGGGCCAATTCACCAGAATTTACAGAAATTGCACCAATATCTCTGATTATGACACACAGGGCAGGGATCTACAGTCCAAATTCCTAGAGAAAGCATATAAAGAGGACACAGTATAAGAGGCTTTCCACTTGGCAAGAAACATGGAGAGGGACCTACTACTCACATATATCATTAGAACAGCAAACCAATAATGATGTCTACTTCATTACACAATACTCCTCTGCTACTAACATCATCACCAAAATGTTGAAGAGAAATTGGCACTTACCCCACTCTCCACACTATTCTTCCCTCAAAACCTAAGGTGGTGTTCAAGAAAGCACCCAGCCTTAACACGACGTTAGTAAGTAACCACATCCCACCCACTACATTGAAACAAACACACATTGACAACAAGAGAGAAATGCTACGATTCTTTCATTGTGGCAAGTATATGGGCAACTTTGTCCATGTAGTCACCAGTCCAGCTCCAGAGACACAACCCAGTCTGGGTACAGACAGATACTCAGGTGTGACCGTTTTTATTACTCAATAGGCATTATACTAAGGGCAAGACTACACATGCAGGATCTTCAATTCGAATTATTGAAAAATTGGAATACAGTAGAGAGGATTTATATCATAATCACCACGAAAATAATTCAAATGGTGGCAGAATCCAATATTGAGAGATCAGCGAATGACTTTAAGGTGACCTGAGCTGCTGTCAGATACAGCCTGGAGAAAGGAATTGCACAAGGATGTGTTCCACATGCTCACAGAGAAATTTGGTTATCCACAGATTGATCTGATGGTAACCTTTTAAAATACCAAGCTAAAGCTATTTTTTTTCCTTTACAAGCCTTCCAAAGCAGAAGGTATGGATGCCCTAGTGAGACCTTGGGTGTTCAATCTGGGATATGTTCCCTCCTTTTCCCCTCATCCACCAATTACTATGGAAAATCAAAAAGGAGGAAGTGGAAGTAATGGCAGTTCTCCCTTTTTGATCTTGCAGGCCATTGTTTTCGATAGCATGGGAGCCCTTTTCCACCAGACCTTTTATGTTAAGGCTTAATTTATCTTCCAAATCCTGGCACACTTGGTTTAAATGGGATGGAGATTGAGTGTGCAGTGCTCAACTAAAAATGAATTTCCAATAAGGTAATTGAACTGTGTTTAAAAGCTAGGAGGAAGAATCCATCCATGATTTATGACAGAATCTGGAAAAAGTTTTTCTTTTGGACTCCATAACAGCCCTAATACATTCCTGCCTATGTTGTTAGTTATATTTATCAGGAACAGCATGGGAAGACACATAGGGAAGGAGGAGCCATGTTATATACATGGTGAGGCGTTTCACTTTCTTGTCTCTGTTCAGCTGAGCAAGAGATTAACCAATTCCTGAGGGCTGCTATGAAATCCTTTGAGAAAAGGGAATTAACGATATCTAATTTGCATATTTTTGCAACATATGAAGTGTCTCATTACTTCCACTGCACTGAAAATCTTAACATGTTCTTTGATTGGAATATGAATCTAAAGGGAAAACATTCATTATCACAAGGAGCATTTTTCTTTATGCCAAGGCCTGGTGGAATGGAAAATAAAGTATATTAATAGTTGGTCACAATCCTGGCTATTTAAACATGCATTTATTGTTTAGTTTCAAGTATCTTAGCTCTTGTAATATTATGAGATCTTTTACGTATATATGTGTCATAAGATGCTTTTTTTCATATTTGATTAAATATTTTTTTAAGATTTAGTGATCCTCTTAAAGTTCTACAGTAACAAGCTTACATTAATACACAAATGGGAATTTTTACTACGACAAAAAAACGGTGTCCCAAAGGAGTGGCACAGATAATAGAACTGTTTACAGTGAGTTTATTAACAATGTGTAATGTATTTAAAGTCGAATTAGTCTGCTATAATCCTCCCCTGCATCAGTTATCTCTCTACACAACAATAAGCATATAAATAAAGTACAGAATTTACTAGTAACAGGTTCAGTACATGAACAGCTAAGACAGGGAATGGAGGATTGGGGTAGCACAGCAGAAGTCTTGAGGGTCAAAACTGTAAATCTGAGTCTGTTACCAGCACCTTACAAATCCAACGTTCCAATAAGGAGTACTGGTATATTTTTTTTAGTTGATTTTATTAGCAGAATTGTTTAATCACTCAAGTACAGTAAACATTTTTGTGGAATACACATTGGGCATAATTTAAAAAGCAGAAAATTGCCAAGGCACAGCACATCATCTTTGGTGATGCTGTGCACCTCAATTTCAGTAGGTGCCCTTAGATTTCCAACAAATGGGTCTGTGGAGCAAGATGGCAGAAGTCTGTATCCACCAATGGAAGGAATTAAGTGGGAGAGAGGTTTTTTTATACTAAATAAGGAGGTGGTACACCAGTGTGCCTAGTTTTGTGCAGTGAAAAATCAAAATTTAATTTTGCAGAGCAAGATTATTGCAATTATATAGAGGACACTTATTTTAGAGGCTTTCCTTGCGGTGCAGAAGGGTGTAAGGCCATGTCCTCTCTGCAAAAGGGCTTGATTATTGCACCAGCTCTGAGCTAGCAATTGGACATGTCCAATGAGTTAAACCCCCCATAAACTTAAAAACGAGCCTCATAATAATAACAATTTGATTAATTTAAGTCTTAAATGAGGATAAACTGAACAATGACAATACTTTAGTCGAAAAGTAGAAGTGTTTAATTAAAGGGGTTGGACTTCATTACACTACAACTACAAGACTTTTGCACTGTGCACCTCTCCACATACCGAGGTGCATTTATCATTTGCAGAGCCATCATAAGAGAGCAGTATGAGCGCACTTTCATATGTGTTGGGTGGACCATCTAGGTCAGCGGTACGCACTTAGAGGCTCACTGGCCATATGTCGGTGGTAGTCATCATTCCGATGACTATCAATCTGACAACAGTTATACAGACTCTAAAATGGCGATAGCTACAAGAGCGACATGTAGGAAAGACAGACTTCAATAGTGACAGCCAACATTTCAGATATCCCTATCAACTGCGACAGTAGAAAATCCCGGCAGTGTGAATATTGTCACTTAAAATGGTGCCAGTGACATTGCTGTAATTAAGGGGGCAATGCCAGGACCCAGCGCCTGTATGATGTCCAACACTTACATAGAAACATACAGAAAAAAACAAAACTGTGAGGGTGCTTTTTATAAACACTAACTATGGCGTTGGCAAGGTAAGTAAGTCTTTCCTACTTGTGGCTGTTGTAGCTGTTGCCATTTTAGTGTCCGTATAAGTTTTCAAATTGGAAGTTATCGCACTGACGTACCCCCACCCCCATATGCGACCCTTCTCGGTGGTTATTGTGACCTTATTTTTAAAGGCATGAGGTTAATGTGACTGCAGCGTTCTGAGAAGACATCTGGCAGATTGGCATGCTCAAAGAGGATGTTCATATTTCCTGTCTGAGCAGCATAGGGGCAGAGTGCGCAGCGTAGCAAAATTGGAGATGGGTGGTTGAGCAGCGTAGATAACTATGAAAGATATGAGAGTGGTAACATAGTAATAATATATACTTATTTTTATAAGCCTTGGTTTTAAGTTAATTCACGCACTCATGTAATTCAATTGGGCTCACTTATACTTGTTAATACCAATGTGTGGCTTAGTGTGCAAAACAAAAAACAAAAAAAAGAATTGTATAAAAAAATGTTAAAAACTGTAAGGAATTGTTTACCAAAAAAAATAAAATAATTTAAGCTTTATTGTCATAGGCAAAGCTCTCAGAACCACGAAACTCAACAGACCGTTACAGTCGAAGCTTGGATGATGTACACATTTACCAACAAACTCATTCTCTTCTTGCCACCTCTGTTCTTACACCTGACAACTCACAAAGCTACACATTTGGTTGTGCAATTGAAGATAAGACAATAGACTATGGTTGTACATATACAACAGCAGACTGCAAGGTTAAATCTACCTTACACGGGAATCGACCCATGAATTGCTCATCATTAGATCTTCTAGGAGATGGTCAACTTCTGGAGTATATTTTATAGTATAGTTAATGACAAGAGAACAATGTATTTTTTTCCTTAAGAAATGTTTATCTGCTTGCATAATGTAACACATTAAACATGTCAACACCTGGAAGAAAATGTGCAAATTGTCAAATGCTGAATACAGAACACCTTTAAATCTGTGCCACATTTCAGTTGATGGAAGTGGAGCAATCTTTAAATAGCATATTGCAAAAAGGAAAAAAAACTTTGAAATCCACAGGTTCCAGAGAAACATACTCCCACTGCAAGTGACACAGTATACAGAGACAAATCCTGATTGAAACCCACATATTGCAGAGAGGCCCCCCCCCCATCTCTGTGTGCAAGAGTGCTGGAGCCTCTTCCTCCAATATGTGACGAGAGAGAATAGTGGGAAAACGTATGTGAGTGACAAGGCAAGAGTGGGGTGGGTATATTTGTCAAAGGTCCTCTCCACTCTCCCATTGTTGCATGTTTCCCCATTCCTTGTCATGTGTGCCACAAGCCTCTCCCTAACTTCTGCTGTATCCAATGGAAAAGGGTTTTAGTCTTCATAGCAGCTCCCACTTCTACTTGCTCCATGTGCAGAGCATCATCAACCCCACCACAGAGCAACACTCTAACCCATCCTTCACTGAACACTGCAGCAGAGTAAGATCTGCTGGAATTGGAAACCAGCGTAAAACGAGCCATACTTTCTGACAAAATCCTCATTGTGCTGGACAGTTCTCCAGAATCAGGGCTGTCCTGCCAGAATCGGGACTGTTTTCAAACTCATCTGCTCTTACACCCACTTACGCTCACCTGCGATTGGAGTGGTAGGGTAGGGAAGTGGCGTGCAAACACATGTCGGGTATCCTGAAGGTGACCTCTGCAGAAGCATGCATATAGGCGTATGTTTTGCATGTGCTAAAGGGCAGGTGCAAGTACTGCTAATGCAGAGATGGATTTTCGAGTTGCATACAGCTCTTCAAATAGGTGGAAATGCACTCATTTTCTGTGTTCCTTTTTTTTTCCCTATAAAAGAGCAGGTTACTCTCGGTTCATGTCAAACTTTGAATCAGACCCTAAATGCAATTTTTCTGCATGCAGGGAAAAACGGCCTGCTTTGCGTGCAGGACAAAAATCCTGGGTAATATCTACTTTTTGGACCTCTTCTCCAAGAAATCTTTGAGGGCAGGTCCAAGACGCAAGTGTCTGGCGTGATGACACATATTGTGTCCTTGCGCATTAGAGGTGGGTCCTGATGATGGAATCGCATCAAAGTCCTGCCCACTTTACAAGAAAGAAATGTGGGATCCAGAAGGGTGGTCTACTCTCCTGAGAGTTCAGGTGAACTCCCTAAAATTCATGAGTATCCTGGACATTCCAGGAGAATAGGCAAGTATGACCTTAGGTGCAATACACAGTGGCAAAATACATTTTATTTTCCTTTCACTACAGTACATTTGTAAAAATCCACCAATATCCATGATATTTTCCTATGGGAATTTTATAATGTAAACAATATAATTTTTTTTGCAACAAGTACATTTGAATTATGTGTTCTGTTCTACAAAACTAAATATAAGTATGTATTTATATGCAATTCCTGAACCCTTTCTGCCATGCCGGCTATCTTCAACTAATAATTTATGAAGTGCAGCATATAAAAGACAACAAATGTGTTTAATAAAAAAAAAATGGATGAAATGAAAAAGTTCGTTATCCATATGACTTTCTTTCAGGTGATCTCATGTACATTCACAAGCGGAGACTAGGTACCGACTGGTGTACACCACTTGTCAAATGAGATTGTGTATAACCAGCACTTACACTTGTGGTCTGCTCTATTCAACAAATGCAAGTGGGTATGTGGTGATTAGAACCTATAGGATAAGAAAAAAAAAAAATAGTATTAAAAATGCTAGTAAAACATGGTTTTTGATGCCAGTGTGTTAGAGGTCTAATGGCCACTTTAAGGGTCTCACTAAACCAAATATAAATGAAATATATTGTAAGGTATTTAAACAATATATATTAATGTATAGTTGAAATATTAACAGAACATATTTCCAAGGCACTTGCTAGGTGTGTTCAATAACAGTGCTTCAATTTTTTTTGCTAAATATTAATAAAGAAAAGAATGTACAGTAGAACACATGAATAATAATAATATGCCACATTTACTAGCGTAAAATGTCCAAATATAGATTAAAATTACTACATGATATGCAAATAGATATCTAATTTGGCAAATAAAAGTTTAGCAGCAACTAATTCCTTATACAGTTTAATGAACAATACCATTTCGGCAGGTCACACTTTATGCTCATATGGAGCGGTAACACAAGGCCTCGTAGGAGTAAGGTACGAGGTAGAAAGTGCAATTTTGAAATCCATGTTGTGCTGCAGGTGCAAGGACAAAGTTTGAATATGTCAATATGTTCATTTTGAGTTGGAAGAATGTGCATCCTAACTGAATTCTAAATCACAGTGTAAAGTAAAGCTGATTATTTTATATTTATTTATTTTGTGACTGGATCACTGATAAATAACTTTTGGTATAAATTTAAAGGAAATAGCGCAGGGCGCTTATTTATAGAAATTGCCAATGCACTTATTTTTAATATTGTGTATATTTTGAGATGGGAAATCGTTATTTCTGACACCAAAATAGAAAATTTGTTTTTTCTGTTCAGCCTTCCTAGAAGAAATGTGTGAGGATACCACCCTTAGCTGGGATGGCAGTTACCCTCTGTGGGATTTAACTCACTTGAGTAGACCAGAATATATCCAAAATAATTTTTTTTACGACAGCACACCACCACAAGACGTTCACAAATTACAGGGTAAATGGTAGCATGTATCCTCCAGCAGCCTCTTACAATCAGCACTCCAAAGTAATAATCTCCGTCTCTTTCAGAGTCTTACCCTCCCGTAATATTACCACTACCGATTAGCAAAACAGTTATGGTGTCTCCCAGCCTGGGTTACTGGCTCACACCGACCCTGTCCTGTAGGGTTCCCTCCAGTGCCACCACAATGCCTGGCCCAGAGTCCTTTTCGCTCATGTCTTGTACACCAGGATTATCCAACCTAGAATAGCTCCCCTGACATTCTCCTCTCCCTATGTTCTTCCCTGTATACACAGGAAGTATGGTCAAATTTCTCAAACCTCCCCCTTACAACAGGGACACTTTAGCTGCTAGACATACTGTCCCTGTTACTAGAGAAAAATAGAAAAACCGCACTGGGTACAAATGGACACTGTCTCTGAATTAAAATGCTAAATAGAATTCCCACTAATAAGCGCTGTAAGAATGTAGATTATAACCTATAGACTGCAATATTATAAGTAATTCATAACATGTCCTAAATATGGATTACAAAGTAGGATATAGTGTACTAAGCGCTCAAGAGGAAAAGATTCCCCAATGGAAACAATGGGATTCTATAATGAGAATCCTTAGTATAGATCTTATACTCCAAAAAAAAAATCAAAGAATATACTGGTCAGGCTCTATAAATAGATCCCTATGAAGGCTTAAATGAAGAGCTTCTAGAATCTCGGGATTTTGCGAAATACCCTGCCTAATAACACTGGGAAGCGATTCATAGAAGAAACTCAGCATAGAGGAATTAGGTGAGGCGAGACGCCGGTACGCATTTGGCTCTTTAGCTTTTTCAAGACGGAATGAGCCCGAGAAATGACAGCTCTTAAGTAGTGATAGCGGTAGGTGTGTCCCTTAATATCCAACCAATCATATGCATTCCCTTACGTAGATGTGCCAATATTAAATCATTCCACCACCTGGATTTAATTGACATCACCATTGACCAATCCTATCCTAAGTCCTCCTGCTAGTGGTTTTTTACTGGTCTGATCATGTTATATCAGGGTATGTACGGTATCAAAAACCATTAATTCAGGCAATCCCTAATTATAACATCGTATATGTATGGTTTCGGAAACCATTCATTCAGAATATTCTTAGTAAGTTTAGTAAAATCTAGTATATGGAGGCATTAACCCCATCAAATTATATCTAAACAGAGTTTGCTAATAATGTTAAGAAGCAGAGAGTTAATAAAAGCAGATTAAATTGTCGTCCGTCATCGTATGCTTATTTATCTCAAAAACAGTAATATTTCTGGACAGACCTCATAAAAGAGCAACAACAGGGGACTAGGTTAAATAGATATAAAAGGCTCGGACAGAGTCTATAACACATTGGTCTAATCAGTAATTTGAGAGCGACAATATATTAAATAAACAAGGTTTTTGAAGGGGACAAAAAGACTTTAAATAAAGGTGGACCCATATAATTAAACAATTACATTACACTGTACTGTATAGATAATCCTATTCATATATACTTAGAGAGTGAAAAAGGAAGAAACTATTTCATAATGCCATATCCCATGAATAATAATATTGGAGCGTCTTATCACTATCAGTATATTGTGATGCTTGTCAGCCCCAGTACATCAAACCAATTGCCAATCTATTATATAATTAGGTAATACAATTGAACATTGAAATAATTGACGGTCAGAGTATAGGTGTCACGGTTTGGTACACTGGATTCTTGGGTCTGCCCAACTTGGTGCTACTCCCAGCAGGGCGCGGAGTCTAACGGATGGATGTTATTCACCAGTGACCACCGCAAGGTGATTTGGACTTAGCGGCGTCCGCCTGCAGGTCGCGACCCCTGCCAGGAGTGTCAGGCGAGACCCTAGGGGAGTGAATAAAAAGATGTTATGATGCATCAACCTTTGTGGTCTTTCCTTCCCCTTCCCTCCTAATTTTCCTTCACCCCTCCCCCTTCCATTCTACTTTTTCCATTATTGTTTTTCTTACATTTATACAAAAGCAAAAAAGGAAAATATGGTCAATATATCTCAAGTTGTCAAAAGATGTTCTCTTTAGACTCCATTACAATGTTAATGTTCTTCTATGTATACTTTGTAAACTTTTGACTTCGTATTGTATATACCTTTTGTTGTCTGACCATTCAAAATAAAGAATTTAAAAAAAAAAAAAAGATGTTATCAAAAGACACACTGGAAGTAAATGGAATGTAAGCTCTTTGGCCGGAGGGCCAGAAGAGATTGATGGATACAGGTGGTGCGTAAGCTCTTCAGTCAAATAGCGGAGTGAAGACAGAGGCAGAGTGAACAATTCAACTAGGTTAATGGAGGCTAGTGTGGTTTGAGCAGTACAGCCTGTAGTGTAGCGGCACAATAAAGATAGGTGCAGCGTGAACAGTCCAGCCAGCAGAGTAACGAGGACAAGGAGGCCCTGAGGATCCAAGGTAAACATACAGGAGACAAGACTAAGTCTAATTAGGCAGGTAACTTGATCAACAGGCCCTGAGGAGAAAGGGGAAGTGCCTTTTCAAGTTTGGAACCAAGCTGATAACCAATGGAATACATGCAGAGGACGCAAAGGCTTAAGGTCTGCGCATGCACAGAACCAAAGCCAGGACGCCAGCAGCTGAAGCATGCATCAATGGGGAATAGGTGGCCGTGTCGGTCTTCCGTTGTGGAAGCCGAATGAGCACGTGTGACAGTACCTCCCCCTTTAAAGGTGGGCACCGCACACCTTGGATTCGCATTCAGCGGAAAACTCTTGTGAAAGTTCTTAATAAGAATCAGAGCATGGAGATCCGGATCCAGGAGCGCTCCTCGGGAACAAAACCCTTCCAGTCTACCAGATACTTTAATCCTCCTTTATAGAATCTTGAATCCAAAATTTGCTTAACTTCGAATTCCTGATCCAGATGAACCTTGGGCATCTGGGTGGGTGGGAGGGAAGTAAACTTAGGAAAGGATGGATGCCATACACAATTGAAAAGGGCGATGCAGAAGTTGATTCGTGAAGGGCGTTGTTATGTACAAATTCAGCCCAAGGTAGAAGATGTAGTCAATCATCTTGATTAACAGAGGAAAACATTCTGAGGAAGGTCTCTAAATCTTGATTAATGCGCTCAGTCTGTCCATTAGACTGAGGGTGATAAGAAGATGAGAAATTCAACTGGATGCCAAGAAGTTTACACAAGCCTCGCCAGAACTTAGACACAAACTGAACTCCACGATCTGAAACGATTTCAGCGGGGCAACCTTGCAACCGAAAGATCTCCTTAATGAACTGCACAGCAAGAACTGAGGAGGAAGGAAGGCCAATGAGTGGAATAAAATGAGCCATCGTTGAAAACCGATCTACCACAATCCAGATGGTGTTATGTTTCTTACTAGGGGGTAGGTTGGTGATAAAGTCCATGCTAAGGTGAGTCCATGGTTTGTCCAAAATAGGCAGAGGAATTAATTGCCCAGTAGGCGACTGACGGGAAGACTTATGTTGGCAACAAGTATCACAGGAGGAAACAAACTCCTTGACATCAAGGTGGAGCTTTGGCCACCAAAAGTTCTGAGAAACCAATTCAGTGGTCTTACGTACTCCGGTATGACCAGCAAAGCGAGTGGAGTGGAATCATGTTAGAAGTTTTCTTAGAAGATTAGCTGGAACAAAAGTCTTCCCAGGTGGTGGTGAACAGACAGGAGTCAAAGTAGATGTGAGTAGACACTTGGGATCCAGAATAGGATGAGATGATGTTTTCTCAATATTAGCATCAACATTGAAAGCCCGAGATAAGGCGTCAGCACGTTTGTTCTTTTCTCCGGGTTTAAATGTGATACGGATATCAAAACGGGAAACGAAAAGAGACCATCTAGCTTGTCTAGGAATTAGACATTGAGCAGATTGTAAATACAGAAGATTTATATGATCTGTAAAAATAGTGACGGGGTGTCTGGCTCCGTTCAACAGATAGCGCCATTACTCCAGGGCTATTTTAATAGCAAGTAACTATCTCCAATAGCATAATTTTTCTCTCCCGGTAGAAATTTCCTGGAGAAAAATGCACAGGGATGAAACTGATTAAGATGTGATTTTTGGGAAAGAACAGCCCCTACTCCTACATTTGAGGCACCAATTTCAAGAAAGAACGGTTGAGAAGTGTTGGGTTGCTGAAGAATAGGTGCTGAAGAGAATGCTTCTTTAAGAAATTCAAAGGCTTTTAGGGCCTCCGTGTAAGGGACATAATGGGTGCCACAATGGTACAATACCCTTTAATAAAGCATCTATAATAATTTGAAAATCCCAAAAAACGCTGTACAGGTTTCAGGCCCAAGGGAAGGGGCCACTCAATTATAGCTCGCACTTTTTCCAGATGCATCTCTAGTCCCGTGCCAGAGAATATATAGCCAAGAAACGACATCTGTGGTTGTTTAAACATTTTTCAAGTTTACAAAAAAGTTGATTCTTGCGAAGTCGTGAGAGTCCCTCTGCCACATGAAGCTGATGTGACTGGATATTTTGAGAAAAAAATCAAGATGTCATCTAGGTAGACTACAACACAGTCATAGAGGAGGTCCCTAAATATTTAATTAACAAAACTCTGAAACACCGCCGAGGCGTTACACACACCAAAGGTGTAAAGCGCTACAGAATATGTTGGCGCTATATAAATAAATGATGATGATGATGATGAAGGGCATCACCAGATATTCATAGTGGCCGTCGCGGGTGTTAAAGGCTATTTTCCATTCATCGCCTGCTTTGATTCTGATAAGATTATAGGCTCCTCTAAGGTCCAACTTGGTAAATATCTTAGCCCCCTTTACACGGTCAAAGAGTTCAGTAATGAGTGGAATGGGATATCGGTTCTTAATTGTTATAGCATTAAGGCCTCTGTAATCAATACACGGTCGGAGAGACCCGTCCTTTTTAGCGAAAAAGAATCCGGCTCCAGCAGGAGAAGGAAGGTCTGATGAAACCACGTTGGAGATTCTCTTGAACATAATCAGACATGGCTAGGGTCTCTGGCAACGATAAGGGGTACACGCGGCCTCGAGGAGGAATTTGACCAGGATGAAGGTCAAAAGGGCAGTCCCAGGCTCGATGAGAAGGAAGGTGTTTGGAACTGATTTTTATCAAAAAACATCCAAAAATGTTGAATATTGCTTTGGAAGGAGATCAAACTTGACTTCTGACAAAATGCTAGTAGAGGCCAGGGGGTGAACACGAGAAAGACAATTTTGAAAACAGTTTGGACTCCAGGATAAGACTTGGAAGTAGTCCAATTTATCTGAGGCGAATGTTGTTGGAACCAGGGAAGCCCCAAGATGACCGGACTGGTGGAGGATGGTAGAACATGGAAAGATATCATCTCTTTATGTAGTGATCCTACTTGCAAAAGGATAGGCTTATTGCTGATCTCGATAAGACCGTTGGAGATACGGGATCCATCAATAGCAGTAACAGAAACAGGATGCTCTAGGGAAGATGTAGCCAAGGAACTTTGAGACACAAGGGAAAGAGAAATAAAATTCCCAGCAACTCCTGAATCCAATAAGGCATAGGAATGGATGGGGCCTGAAGGGTCATACAATGTAATAGGAAAGGAACAGACCTTAGGTAAACTGGACTGAGGAGAGGTTTTAATATTGCCCAATCTGACCTCACCGGAACAAATTAGGCTTTGGCGTTTCCCGACTTCTTGGGACAGTTGTTAAGCATGTGACCTAGATCGGCACAATAAATACAGTTTATTTTTAAATCTTCGGTCGCGCTCCTCCGGAGTTAAGCGTGACCGTCCTAGTTGCATAGGTTCATCCTCAGAAGTTGAAGAAAAGTAACGGGGTGTTGTCCTAGGCACAGAACGTCAAGAAATATCCCTCTCAGAAGCTCTTTAGCGGAAATGAATAGTCCACACGGTTACATAAGTAAATTAGGGCATCTAAAAGTAGTTGGTAATTCCTGAGAGGCCAGAGCGTCCTTTATTTTATCGGACAGTCCTTGCCAAAAAGTAGCCACCAGGGCGTCAGTATTCCAGTGCAATTCAGATGACAAAAAGCGCAAAGTGATGACATATTGAGCCACGGATCGTGGCTCCTGGTGGAGTCTAAGGATACTTGATGCAGCAGATGTAACACGACCAGGTCTATCGAAATTTTTTTGAAAAATGCAGCTATAAAGGCAGCTCTGTCTAAAAGGAGTGGATCATCCCGCTCCCAGAGGGGAGAAGCCCAGGCCAGGGCCTGACCAGAAAGCAAGGATATTATTATTATTATTATTATCATTTATTTGTTAGGCGCCACAAGGTATCCGCAGCGCCGCACACAGTACTAACAGTAGACTATACAGGGTGAAACCATATAGAACAATGAACAAAAAGTACCAATACTTCATATTAGATAAGCGAACTTAGCCTTTTGGGTAGGAAAATTCTGAGGTTGTAGTTAGAATTGAATCGAACACTGGTTGAGGAAACCTCTACAAATCTTGGGGTCCCCATTGAACTTGGAAGGGGGGGAATCCGAAGAGTAGAGGTGGAATTAACTGGAACCTCGAGAATGGGGGTTCAGGTACTGGAATGACCATAAGGAGTGTGGATATAGCAAAACCAATCTGGAAGCCACTGCCCGAAAACATTGAAGAAGCTGTTGCTGAAGCTCGTCCTGTTGTTCCACCCGGTGAAGTAACAGTTGAAGTGTGCCCTTGGCCGAAGGCTCCCCAGTAGAATCCGTCATGGCCTGTTGATATGGTCACGGTTTGGTACACTGGATTCTTGGGTCTGCCCAACTTGATGCTACTCCCAGCAGGGAGCAGAGTCTAACGGACAGATGGTATTCACCAGTGACCACCGCAAGGTGATTTGGATTTAGCGGCATCCGCCCACAGGTTGCTGCCCCTACCAGGAGTGTCAAGCGAGACCCTAGGGGAGTGAATAATAAGATGTTATGAAAAGTAGATGGAATGTAAGCTCTTTGGCCATAGGGCCAGAGGAGACTGATGGAGGTGGTGCGTAAGCTCTTCAAATAGTGGAGTGAAGACAGAGGCAGAGTGAACAATTCAACTAGCAGGTTAATGGAGGCTAGTGTGGCTTGAGCAGTACAGCCTGTAGTGTAGCAGCACAATAAAGATAGGTGCAGCGTGAACAGTCCAGCCAGCAGGGTAACGGAGACAAGTGCAGCTTGAGCAATACAGCCCGTATTATAGCGACACAATAAACATAGGTGCAGCATGAACAATCCAGCTAGCAGAGTAACGGAGACAAGTGCAGCTTAGGCGGTTGAGCCCATAGTACAGCAGCACAGTGGAGACAGGTGCAGCATGAACAGTCCAGCCAGCAGAGTAACGAGGACAAGGAGACCCTGAGGATCCAAGGTAAACGTACAGGAGACAAGACTAAGGGCTAGATTTACTAAGCTGCGGGTTTGAAAAAGTGGGGATGTTGCCTATAGCAACCAATCAGATTCTAGCTGTCATTTTGTAGAATGTACTAAATAAATGAAAGCTAGAATCTGATTGGTTGCTATAGGCAACATCCCCACTTTTTCAAACCCGCAGCTTAGTAAATCTAGCCCTAAGTCTAATCAGGTAGGTAACTTGATCAACAGGCCCTGAGGAGAAAAGGGAAGTGCCTTTTCAAGTTTGGAGCCAAACTGATAAGCAATGGAAAACATGCAGAGGACACAAAGGCTTAAGGTCTGCGTATGTACAGAACCAAAGCCAGGACGTCAGCAGCTGTTTATGCATCAATGGGGAACAGGTGAGCGTGTCGGTCTTCGGTTGTGGAAGCTGAATGAGTGCCGTGTGACAATAGGCTACAATGAAGGATTTTAAAGAAGAAAACAAATTGATAACATACTTGAAAAGTTCAATCGTGTTATAAGAACCTCATAATAAGCAATTGAAGTATAAGTATAAGCCATGAGTTATCCAAATATAATATCATCAAGGACAACAAGATGATAGGAGAATATCCTGCAGTGTCTAATAATAGACCTTAATGAAGTGGGGGTGGGGGGGGGAGAAAACTAGTAGTGGGAATTTGGTAATGCTGTCTCAAAGAAAGGACATATAACTATTATAGTCATTAAGACCATTTGGGACCATACTTCCCATCTGAAAAATCTTTCTAGTCTCCCTTCGCAACAGTTCCTTCTGCAAGTCGCCCCCTCTTATTCCCAGGTTGATTTTTTCCATGGCGAATGCTTGTATTCCTTTTGGGTCGCCATTGTGATGAAGTAGAAAATGTTTTGCTACCGTGGTTAATATTTTAAGTTTCTCTTGATCTTTAATGTTATTCCTGATGTTATTCACATGCTCAAGTAATCTTTTTTTGAAAGGTCTTGTAGTCATTCCTATATATTTTTTCAAACTAAGACAAGTAAGGCAATACACGACTCCTGAGGAATTACAATTGAGGAAATTCTATCCTCCAGATCTCGTCAAATGTATCTTTGTACATTTTGGTAGGTATCATGTATAGGCAGGCTCTGCAGGTTACACACTTGTAGAACCCTTTTAACCTATCAGGATTTTTATTCTTAGAAAGGTGACTATGAACCACCTTATCTTTGAGGTTTTTTGCTCTCCTCCAACTAAAAGATATTTTTTCATCCAAATTCTCTTTTAAGTCCTTATCCATTAACAAGATATGCCAGTGTTTTTGGAATATTCTTTGAAGTTGCCGCCATTCAGCACAAAAAGTACAAATCATCCTAATTTTGGGATTATCCTTCCTTTGATTTATTGTTGGATAAATCAAAAAGTCTCTGTTTTTTTCAGAGACAGATTTTTTAGATTTGTGAAGAATTTTTCGACTATAACCTCTATGTTTTAATCGTGTCAACAATTCACCTGTACTCTGTATATAAGTTTGATGATTAGAAAGAACAATTGCGTTTGATTCTTAAAAGTTCACCCTTAGAAATCCCGTAAATGACCGGTGGAAAATGTGAACTTGTACAATGCAGTATAGTGTTGGTGGCTGTCTTTTTTCGATATATATCTGTCTCCAGGGTACCTGTTACAGTTTTACTTATAGTGAGATCCAAGAAATTGATCGAGGTCTCATCAATTTCCGATGTTAACTTTAAATTCAATTTATTAGTATTCAAGTGCATAAAGGCATGAAATTGATCTATGTTCCCATCCCAAAGGATCAGAATGTCGTCAATATATTGCAGCCACATTACTATATTACTAGTAAATTCCTCATTAGCATCCGTAAATACAAATTCCTGTTCCCACCAGCCTAGGAATAAGAGCATAGGTGGGGGCATAGGCTGTGCCCATTGCCGTGCCCCTCACCTGTAGGTAGAATCTTTCATTAAAAACAAAATAGTTCTTAGTAAGAACGAATCTTAGAAGTGTTAAAATAAATTCATTGAGATCAATATTAGTATTCATATTCAAAAAGTATCGTACGGCACCTACACCTTGTTAGTGTTCAAAATTAGTGTACAGGGATTCTACATCGTATGAGGCTAGTTTCGTGTTCGGACTTAGTTATATCTTGAATTTTTGAAAGGACATCTAATGTGTCCCTGGTGTAAGATTGCAGACCAATAACATAAGGCCTTAAGTATTGATCTACAAATCTACTTGCATTTTCTGTAAGTCCTTCCAACACAAGAGATTATGGGCCATCTGGTGGATCAATCTCATTTTTGTGAATCTTTGGGAGTGCATACATCGTAGGAATCTTCGGATTTTTTACCTACAAAAATTCATACTCTGATTTCTTGTTGACACAGTTTCTAAAAGCTTAATCATTTGTTTATATAGATTCGGAAAAGTAGCGGTTGTATTAAAGATTAAATGATGATAACAGAGTGTGTTACTTTATTGTCGTTGGATTTCGGCAACATATTTTTCAAGGGGCCATAGGACGATATTGCCCCCCTTATCGGAGGGTTTTATCACCACATAATTCCAACTCTGAATCACTTTGAGGGCCCGTATCTCCATACTATTTTTATTCATAGAATGGTTTCCTACATTACTATAAAATAAAGTGTCAAGATCCCTTGATACAAGATCGATTTATACCTTTACTTGAGGACAGATTTTAACATCTATAAAGAACGAAGATTTATTTTTTAATGGAAAGTAATTCCTTTCTTCAATTTTGTTTGTTGTTATATCATTACTTAAGCAGTCTGTAATTCTTCAAGAATATTAAGAGTCAATTGGTCCTCTTCCGTCTCTAAGGTAATCTCAGTTGGAGATCCATTATGATGTATATGGGATCCTTCAGGCTGTAAATTCTCTGGACTAGTATCTGCCATACTCAGTACACTTGATCTATGAGTGCTATAAAATTTCTTAAGGAGTAACTTTCTTGAAAAAAGGGCTAAATCCTTCTCCCATTCAAACCGGTCAATTTTCTGGGCCGGTGAAAAAGATAAGCCCTTACTTAAGAGATCAACATGATGAGGTTCCAATTTTCTATCAGATAAATTGATAAACCCTTAAGTTTGAGTCTAATTCCTCTGTTGTCTCTGGCTTCTGCGGTAGACAAATCCCTCCTGTTTTCCTCGTCTCCTTCCTTGATTGCTTCCCTCCCACCCTGTCGTATCTTTTTGAATTTAAACTCTTGGTCCAGGGTCATAAAACCCCTTCCTAAAAAATTATTCTCACGAAGATCTCTATTGGGAGGTTGATTCATGGGAGTTTATTTCAGAGGAATCAACCTCTGAGGTAGAGTAGGAGAAGTTGGTTTTTCTGTGTCTACGTACATTCCATTTGAATACTTGCTTATGGCTATAATTCTTCTGATCCCTGGAGAATTTTGCTCTTTTTTTATC
>NC_134404.1:255012351-255017351 GCF_038048845.1 Mixophyes fleayi | reverse complement strand
GTGTGTACATGTCTTATTAAGGAAGGACGGAAGTTTGCACTTTTGTACTTAGCCAAACTTCGTTTGTTCCAGGGCACAGAGTTCCGGGACTTTAACAAAGCTGAAGACGCGCAAGCCTACCTAGACTAAGAGAACTCTGAAAGACTTGCCCAGATAGCGGATAAGTAAAATACACTTGGGTGTGCAATGGGCAATCTTAAAGAGTCACACATGTTCTGATTATATAATTCTGTTAGAATGAGATAAGAGATAAGTTGAGTGGCACTGAAGTTTATTGAAGCTAAAATAGTTAAATTTTCAGTAGTTTGAAACTGTAATCTGTATCGATCAGAGTCTCAATGCTAACTAGCATACAGTATCTACACAGACCTTACCCACTCTTTTCTACAAGCATAAGATAGCATGGAGTTTACTGAAATAGCTGGGGCAGATAACCATTGGTAGAATGTCCAGAATACCGTGATGCCCATGCTCTTAAAATATGCCAAAGTTGGTAAATGAAAAATATTAGAATCTTTAGATACTTGATATAGCCAGGAAATTGTAAGTTGTCTTAAGTTGTTTTGCACTGTTGAAGTATATAAGCTAAACACGCGCCATGATTATTGGCGAGGAGTTACAAGTTGTGGGGTGGCAAAGGCCATCACCTGTTTTGATAAATAGGTTGCTGTTTTAAGAAAGATGAGGATGAAGATGTCCTCAGGTTATGGTAAAATGTGGTGGTGTGGATTACACCTTTTCCTCTTGTGTATCCACCAGCCGGAAATATATATTGTGTATATATATTGTGTTATATATTCTGTTTTCTTCATGTCTTCTTCCTTTTTTTTCTTCTTTATTCTTTCTCCTCCCCGCTCATTCCCCTCCCCCTTTCCCCCAATTGCCAAGACTGGAAAGTCAACGAAAAGAACCAAAAGGTGAACTATACTGGTCAGTGCACGTCTTTCATAAATGGTATGCATAGAGGTACAGGATTTGTGTGTAATCATGTGTTGAGATGCAGAGCATGATAAAAATATGTTTGTGTAATGTCCACGGGATAAATTCTCCAATTAAACGGAAAAAAATATTAACGTATGTTAACAAACTGGGGTCAGATATTACCTTCTTGCAAGAAACACACCTTACAGACTCTGAACATGAGAAGTTAAATATGCTAGGTCAAAAGGTGACGGCATATTTCTCATATTCTTTTAAGTCAAGAGGAGTGGCAATTTTGATGCGTAAGAATCTGCCTATCACAATTCACAGTAAGCGAGTGGATGAGGAAGGCCGATTTGTATGTGTAGAAGTCTCAATAGCAAGCAGCAAGTATCTCCTTTGTAATATATACTTGCACCAGCAATTTATCACAAAAAATTCTATTTAAAATTAATTAACCAACTGTATGCTCATATAGACTCCCAAATAATATTAGGGGGGGACTTTAATATAGTATCTTCAGACACATTGGATAGGCAGAGAGGACCCCAACACCAGACACGCAAATATAAAGTGAGAATAAAATATATAGAGCAGCAATTGCAACTCTCAGATATCTGGCGCCGGCGCCACCAGAGTACTCAAGATTATACCTTCCATTCTGCAGTATATAACACGTTTTATAGGATAGACTATTTTTTAATATCAAAAATTATCACCCAATGGGTAAGTGAAACGGAAATACAGCCTATAGGCATGTACTATCATGCACCTATCTGGTTCAGTATGGAACTAAAAAAGAACACGGGTACACATAGGCAATGGCGATTCCCATCAGGCTTGGTCTCATCAGAACAATTTAGAAACAGATTAAATGCAGCCTGGGCCATGTACGAGCAGCACAATATAGAACACATTTCTAACCCTGCTCTCTATTGGCAGGCGGCGAAGGCTGTGATGCGAGGGTAAATAATATCTTATTTTAAGAAAGTCAAAAAAGAACAATCTGAGCTATATCTGCAATCTCAAAAAAACCTTGAAAAGGCTTTTAAAAGATGGAAGCGTGTGCCTAACTCAGCCAATAAGGCACAATATCAGGAGAAAGATACAATTTGATCATGTAGTCACACAAATAGGGAAAAAACATATTAAGAGAGGCAGGTACCAATTTTATAGATATGGGAATAAAATGAGCCATTTACTTTCTAACTTGCTTCAGGGTACTAGATCTTCTACACAGATCACATCGCTATATGATAGCTCTGGAGTAGAGAAACATACAGGGAAAGCTATAGCGACGCTATTACATACATTTTATTAGTCACTTTATGCACAAGAGGATCCAAATTTGGAACATAAGCAAAACTTTTGGTCTCAGGTTAAGCTGCCCCAATTAGCAGACGTACAAATTTCTACTTTGACTGCCCCGATCTCAGAAGAGGAGGTGATAGCAACCATTAAACATCTAAAAAATAAATTGCCAGGGCCAGATGGTCTCTCTGGAGAGTTCTATAAATTGCTCCTCCCTAGGATATCGAAACTCTTACAGAATTTCTATAATGCAATATTAACAGAAAAACAATCCCCTGCTTATTTTAACATGGCTATAATAAAGGTATTACCCAAACCAGGTAGAGACCTGAATGTACCCAGTTCGTACAGACCAATATCACTCCTGAATACCGATTATAAAATATTAACAAAAATATTTGCAGAATGGGTCAAAGGAATTCTTCCCTCTATCATTCATCCAGATCAAAATGGTTTTATTTAGGGCTGGAACTCGGTCTCAAACATCAGAAAGGTAATTGCAGTACTTCAATCGGAGTGGGGAGGCAGGGGAGAAAATTTGGCACTCTTACTATCCCTGGATGCCGAAAAAGTTTTCGACATGGTGGGATGGGATCACCTGTACGAGACCCTTTCCAAATTCGGTTTCCCGATACAATTTGTAGAAACCCTCAAGACATTATATACGGGTTCCTTGTCACAGATAGTGGTGAATGGCCATGCATCTCCTCCGGTCCATGTATGCAGAGGGACATGCCAAGGGTGCCCGTCATCACCACTCTAGTTTGCACTGGCGTTAGAGCCACTGGCCGTAGCTCTTAGACAAAATCAGGCATTTGCGGGAATTAAAATAAGACAGAAATAAAGTTGTCTCTATTTTCAAATGACATGCTTCTTTTTATCTCCAAACCTGAATGTACGATTCCAGTAGTCCTTGACGTGATAGAAAGGTTTAGTTCTTTCACAGGTTACAAAATAATCTTTAAATCAGATATATTGTACCTGGGTAATCCCCAAGCAAATGAAAGTGACCAACATGATTTTGGAACATTTAGAGTAGTGAAAACTACACTAAAATACTTGGGAATACAGGTGACCCCCTCCCCTCAAATTATATCAGTATAACTATAACCCAATTATCAGTAAAATTCAGACTATAATAATTGGAAATATCTGTGAATTTCATTAATGGGAAGAATAACGATCATCAAAAACATAGTCTTTCCCAAGCTCTCATATCCTATGTTGATGCTCCCAATAGCAGTCGGTAAAAGGGATATAGCAAAGTGTAATACTTTGTTTAGCCAATTTATATGGCTAAACAAATGGCGAGGTGGTTGTAAAGTCACCAGAACCGGATAAAATAGCATCCAAAGGACGAAGAGAAACCCTAGTCTCCAGGCTAGAGACTGCGGTCAATTTGGCCCCGAAGAGCACAAACTACATCCAGCCGGCGAAGAGTGTAACACGCAATGGAGGAAGAATAACCTAATGCTTGACCTTCAGCTCCTGAGGCCAGTATATAACGCAGATACTATTCACTGAACAAATCTTGGCCGGAGTGACGCACCTCTCTGCCCCACTGGAAACGTAGAATGTGGGAGTGTATGCACACTACCGTCCCTGGACCCCTGGGACTAGGCGATAGGCAAGTGAACTACCCTAGGATAAGCATATCTTTGCCGAGTCAGCAAGACAAAAGTGGGCAAAACAAGTGTTCTGATCCCCCGGACTAGATTTGATGGCTTAGTCCTAACCGGTCGAGACCTATCAAGAAAGGCTTGAAGCTACCGTGATCCTGTACACCGATGCTGCAAAAGAAGCCGAGCACTGGGGCCAGCACCCTGGGGGAAGCTGGGTGAATATCAGAGGTAGGATGCAAAAGAAAACGACCTAGAGAGTCAGCCCTGAGACATCTGAAAACTGCAGGACTCACATCCAACTCTTTCCTGTTTCTAGACCTAGGACACCAGATGAGGAAATTGTCCTGGCGGCTCTATCCAAGGTACTAAGCAGCTCCTTGCCAAGAACCTCTGGCCCTAAGGTTAGAGTCTTCCAACGCCACCAGCTAGACGATATCAAGAGTGACAGAAGGAGGTCTCTGACCATTCCAATCTGACCACAGAGGCAGGCGGAAGAGAGGTGTCACCACCCGCTGCCCAAGTTTGAGAACCATACCCTGCAAGGTAAATGCAGGGCCCCAGTATAGCTGGAAGCCGTACTGCGTTTGACCCTCCTTAGCCCCCGTGTGGACCTGGGACGGGATAATGAACAAAGCAGTGGGACCGTAACCTGTTGCTCAGGCTATAACCTGGTCTTCTGTTCTACAGCCACGAGTTGTCCTGTGACACTGTAGAAATGCAACAGCCGTGGCCTTTTTGACAGATTGTTTAGGGCTATATGATTAGGATCTGATGGGCTTAGTGTCACCACCTGTGAACCCTGAGTACCCGACAAAAATAACAGTCTTCTTGTGAGAACCAAAAAGAACCTGGAACTCTAAGGATTTTATTAATCCGCCTCCAGTAACAGACAAGAGCCTGTCCGGACTGGATTTCAGGACCTGGCAGACGATTGACCTCTGTCCTGACTGTGTGGCTAACCACTGTGGGAGAGCTCGACTCCTAAGTTTGGACAGGGTGATTAAGTGCGAGTCCAATAACCGGTGAATCAGGTTCTTTCTGGGGAATCTCCCTCTAGGAATGTCGAGAGAGGAGTATGCAACCATCTTTACTTTGAAAGCTGGTACCCTGTATACCAGAAGCCTAATGTCACTGAGAGGAGAGGAC
>NC_134404.1:253727351-253787351 GCF_038048845.1 Mixophyes fleayi | reverse complement strand
GCTACTTTAGAAAGTCCCCATGGTAGTAGTGTCCCCCAGATTGGATGACTGAGAAAAGAAGTTTTTGCTACTTACGTCAAATCTCTTTCTCTGGATTCATCTGGGGCATTGCGTTCCCTCTCTTTTGCTCTTCTGCTGGATGTTGTTTGTTTGTTCGTTTGCTCCCTTCCTTGGGGCTTTTGTATTATACTGAGGATATCAGGGGTTGCAGAGGAGAGTAGTCGGCAGAAGTTCAGTTGGTTAATTATTTAAGTGCCAACTCCGATCGCCCTCATACAACCCCATGGTGTCCCCCAGATGAATACGTAAGTACCAAATTCTTCTTTTTGTAACCTAATGTTGTGATAATAATGTGATTTATTGTTTTCTGTATATATGCCAGATGCTTCCATTAATTCTGAATTATTTCTGTAATCACACCTGTTGAAGTTCATCCCCAAAATACATAGATGGTTTTGCCCTTTAGTCCCTTAAATAGTGCTCTACCTGGTTAAGTTGACGGTGTCCCAGTTGCTTTTTTATGCTACTCTGGATATTACTGTGTTCAACAGTCTTTGTATCAACAAAGAAAGCAATATGCCTGTCGAATTCAGGATTTTGCTTTACTTTCATTTGTATGTATGATTAGTATTCAGCTATTTTCCCCAACCTACTGAATATGTAATGTTGTAATTTTCATGTCTTAATTCTATAAAAAGCAAAAGAAAACGCTACCATTTTTTTTCTTGCTATTCATTGTCCTCGTCTTTTTTTTCCCCTCTTTTGTTTTTTTTTGTCTACAAAACAGGGTAATGCGAGAAATATTTTTTAATTCAAATGGACTAAATCAAATTATGGAGCTTAATTATTTGGATCCTCTGAGGTGTTTCTGCTTAAAAATATTTGAGACCCTTATTTGCTATGGAGGACAACAAACATCTCTTTTAGACATTGATTGCGGTGACACAAACCCAATTGTTTTGGAATTCCCTGCTCATCTTTTAAAACCCCAACAATGCTTAAATGTTTCTCAGAGCTTATGTAAATTCTATAGCGATCTGAAAGAAGCCTGGCCAAAGAAAAGAGAGGATATCCATCAGAAAATGAACACGATAAACCTACTTCTCTGTCTGGCATTTTTGAGTGTGAGCAAAGATGCAGAATCTGACTTTGAATCTGTCAATGAGTCTGAGGATACGTCTGGTTATGACAGCACTGCAAGTGAACCACTGCACATTTTACCAAAGCTGAATGTTGAAAGCTTGGTCTTGCCATCCCCAGTACAAATACACAGAGCAGTGGACATTTGGTCAATGTGTTATTGGCTTTACCTGTCAAGTTCAATGTTCCAGAAACAATTTTACAAAATTGGTGGCTTTGATGTGTGTTACAGATTGGTCCTTATGATAGTCCAGGACTTTTCTAGCTGTTCTGAAGATTTTAGCAGTGTAACTCATTCAACACCACGATCTGAAAAATTAAATCAAGTTGTAGAAGAAAGTTTTGGAATGGAATCACGTAACAATGAACCCGCAAGTCAAGATTCTTTATATAAAGAATTTAACTCAAGTAATCAACCTCAATTTGCAGTTCCATGTGCTACAGCTGACACTTCAAGATTGTTACCTGTCCTCAGAAATGATGTTGAAGAGTGGTCACTTGAGGCTGTAAAATTGTTTGAAGCCTTATTAGCTATTTGTCTCCATAGTGCACGCAACAGCCAACTGAAAATAGATTTGGAAACATCTCAGGTAACGTGTGTTTTTTGTTTGTTTTTCAATAAAAAAATTTAATGAAATGCAGGATATTTCAATTTAGACTTTTTCATCTATAAGAAAACATATTTCTTTGAACAATTATATAACCGTAAAGACCTTGTAAAAAAAACACAAAACAAATGTGACATGAGTACTTGTGGTAGGCAGCAACCTGAATGTGCCCATCACACACACGAAGTTGTACATCCAATACTTAAAGTTACGATCCCACATACCATTCTGCACATACTCACTGATTTCTTAGTCAGTGAGCACTGTATGTGTAAACAACCTCCTTTCAGTAGGGTTTGTTGTTTGTATTTTTTGGGGTTGTTTTAGGGTTCTGTTTTTTGATACATGTATGCCCAGGGCCTGATTATGGGTACTGGCCACCCAAGGCTAAAACACCCGTAGCGCCCCCTTCCTCAAATCATTAAAGGAAAATTCGGGAGTATTATCCAGCAAACAAATTAAGACAGGTTCTCTTACATGTTCTTGCTGTTCTTTCTTGCTTGTTCTTGTAGCTTTGTTGTTTAGCTGTCTTCAGCCATTTCATCACACCCCAGTTGCCAAATCACGATGCCCCTGACAATTTCGTCACATGCTTCCCAAGTTAATTCGTCACCTATCCCACAGCCAATTCATCATCCACCTTAGCTCCCCCTCATACCTTCCACTTGCAAATTTATAACATTAGTGAAAAGGATGTATGCATAAATGTCTTAGCCTCCAGTGGCCAATTCATGCCCCTCTTCCCCCCAACCATCCAATCACTGTGCCCCTTATCACAGTGCCCTCTCACTACACTGTGCTCTTTATCACACTCTGCCCCCCTCAGTCACACTCTGCCCCTCAGTTCACTGTCCCATTGCAGCACATTTTGCCCTCCTTCAGCACACTCTGCTGTCCCCCTTATTATACTATGCGGCTATGCCCCTCAGGGCCAGTGCAAGGTCTCTCCGCGCCCTAGGCAAAATTTCAAATTTTCGAATAGACAGCCCTAGCATGTCCCTTCATCACACATACAGTATATGGATAAAAGTATTCGGATGCTTGACCATTACACAAACAGGGACTGTAATGACTATGTATTCAAATACATATACTTTAATATGGAGTTGGTGCCCCTTTTTGCAGAGATAACTGCTTTCAATCTTCTTGGAAGGATTGCCACAAGATGTTGGAGTGTTTCTGTGGGAATTTGGGCAGCACAGTGACTTAGTGGTTAGCACTTCTGCCTCACAGCACTGGGGTCATGAGTTCCACACCGAAAAGACCATGACCTTATCGGTGTGGAGTTTGTATGTTCTGCCCGTGTTAACGTGGGTTTCCTCCGGGTGCTCCGGGTTTCCTCCCACACTCCAAAAACATACTGGTAGGTTAATTGGCTGCTATTTAATTGCCCTTAGTCTCTCTCTGTCTGTGTATATTAGGGGATTTAGATTGTAAGCTCCAATGGGGCAGGGACTGATGTGAGTTCCCTGTACAGCACTGCGGAATTAGTGGTGCTATATAAATATATAGATTATGATGAATTTGTGCCCATTCATTCTCTAGAGCACTTGAGGTCTGGCACTGATGTTGGACGAGTAGGCCTGGCTCACAATCTCCGTTCCAGTTCATCCTAAATGTGTTCGATAGGGTTAAGGTCAGGGCTCTGTGTGGGCCAGTCAAGTTCTTCCACACCGAACTCGCCAAACTTTGTCTTTGTAGTCCTTGCTTTGTGCACTGGGGTACAGTCATGTTGAAATTGAAAAGGACCTGCCCCAAACTTTTTCCACAAAGTTGGAAGCATAGCAATGTCCAAAATGACTTGGTCTGCTGAAGCATTAAGATTGCCCTTGACTGGAGATAAGGGGCCTAGCCCATACCCTGAAAAACAGCCTCATACCATTATCCCTCCTCCACCAAACTCCACAGTTGGCATAATTCAGTCAGGCAGGTAACGTTTATTTGGCATCCGCCAAACCCAGACTCACCCATCTGACTGCCAAACAGAGAAGCGTAATTTGTCACTTCACAGAACATGTTGCCACTGCTCCACAGTCCAGTGTCTGTGTGCTTTACACCACTCCATCCGATGCTTGACATTGGTGATGTGAGGCTTGCATGCAGCTGCTCGGCCATGGAAACCTATTCCATTAGGCTCCCACTGCACAGTTTTTGTGCTTACATTAATGCTAGTGGAAGTTCAGAACTCTTCAGCTGTGGAACTAGCAGAGGTTTGGCGACTTAGCAGTCGTTGGCACCACTCTGTGATTTTACGTGGTCTTCTGCTTCGTGGTTGTTGTTCCTAAACGCTTCCACTTAATAATAATATCACTTACAGTTGACCGTGCATCATATCACTGATAGCCTCAAGGAGGTGGGAGGGGCGGCTCCGGGTGCACATAGTAGTTACAAAAAAAAAATGTTAAAAGATGCTGCTAGCGCTGCGCTCCCCAGGTCCCAGCGTCCAGGCTGCAGCCTGATCAGCCTATTGGTTGATCAGGCCCTGTGCATGCCCAGATTTGCTCTGAGACATTGTACAGTTTCAAAAAATAAGTAAGACTGTCATTCAAAATTATTATGCTTCTGCTTTAAAACATCCCAGCAAATTTTGGGGACGATCTTGCAGCATATCTATAGTAATAGGTGAGGAATGTTTCAGTACCTGGGATTTTTCTCTGTCCTTCATTAACAAACAAACTAGCAAGCCAAGTAAGATACTTGAAACAAACTTTTTTTTTTTTTTTTTCAAACTGACATACAGCATTAACAGAAGGGAAACCTTCAATTATTTTTACCTTTTTATTTATAAAGCACTGACATATTATGCAGCACTGTGTATTGAGGGGATCTTAACACAAACAAGTTGCATACAGTGAAATGAAACGGAAGATAAAAATGGCCCTGCCCAAATGAGCTTACAATCTAAGAGGTATGAGGAACACGTGATAAAAAAGGTAGTGGAGTAACAATTGTAGATGCTGGTGGGAAAAGTGTTTCGCTATTTTTATTCAGCACTGTTATCAGCTTCCAAAAATAAATTAGTCTTAGGAGACTGGTATTTCTGTGCTACCACCGCTGGTGTGCCACGGTTTACCTTTTACATTGAACATAAATGACGAGGCTTTACCAGATGTAAAAAAATCACGTAAAAAATCTCTCTAAGCTACGTTCAATTTATAAATGCCATGTTTCACAGTGCCACGATGCAGTGTGAGGCTTATAAATGCCATGTTTCACAGTGCCTCAATGCAGTGTGAGTCTTATAAATGCCATATTTCTCTATCATCCAATGGGGAACACTGGACCATGGGGTATATAGTCTCCTTCAGGAAATGAGCACTTTAAATTATTCTAACAATTAAATGCACCTCCCCATCCTGCAGGAAGTCAGTTTTTTAGAGTGCCCTCAGGACAGGGTTTTTTTTTCTTTTTGCTTGGCTGCCTCAGCAGCCTGTTTCATTTATTTATTTTTATTAGAATTTTTAAGGGCAAGCAGTCTTGAAGGGCTATCTGCAAACAGGAGCTGGAAAGATGTGTCATGTAGACACAGTCTGCCGCAACCCTGCTACACAACGTGGGATGTCTCCCTGGGTCTTGCACCTCTTGGGCCGCAGGATGTAGCTGGGTGGCCCGGTCCTGCCTCCGCACCATCTGGTAGGTAGAGCAACAACAGACCCCACTGGGAGGTCGGCAAGGTAAGTCCTCCTTTCAAGCATCGGGAAGGGGATGTTAAAAATTTGGTCAGCTTCTGTCTGATGGGGCCTGAATACTGCTAAGCAAGGCCGCTGCAGAGCCAGGGCTCCACTTGGAAAGCAGGGTCAGGTGTAACCACCTCATCAAAGGTAGGCCCGCACTAGGAACAGTCGCAGCACAGGGGGGCTGTCCTCCAGGGCGCTGGCTGTTGATGTGCTGGACTCCGTGGGGAAGTGTATAAAAGACCCCTCTACCATGTTATTCACATCCTCCCCAACTGATTTCAGCTGTGTTCTGAAGATCAGTCTAAACCAGTAAGTTTGATAGCAAACACTGCTGCCTCTTTACCTGCTCTTTTCCTTATCATGGGGATAAAGAGAGTCCTGGGGGAGGGGGGGTGCAGGCCCAAGTAGCATCATTGAACTCCCCTCCCTGACTGATTTCAGGTGTGTACTGAAGATCAGACACTCCCATGAGCTATACACTCCCCCTAACTTATTTACTCTCCTCTGTCTCTACAGCAGCAGGTAAATACTGCTAGCTAGAGTGGGATTGAATTGGGTTTGTTTGGTATATTTCTGCAGAGTTTTGTGTAGTGATACCTGCTTCACTGTTTCATGTTGTGTACAATGTATTTGCTGGTTTTCCCTGATCTTTTTCTCAGCAGATTGGATAAAGAGAGGTTTCGAACTACATGACCCCCGGGGCGGTGCAGGTACAGGTAGCATCATTTTCACAATCCCCCCTGATTTGTGTCTTTTGATACCTGGTTCACTTTCCCATATTGTGTAGTCTATCTTTTTTTCTTTTTCTTTTTAGGCTGGATAAAGAGAGGTTTTTGCATACTGGGTTCCGGGTGAAGGTACAGGTAGCATAATTTGCTCTCTCCCCTGACTGGTTTTGGGTGTATACTGAGTATCAGTCTAGATCAGACACTGCAGTTCAACTCTCCTCTGTTTCCCGCAGCAGGTAGTTACTTCTAGCTGTAGTGGGATTGCATTGGGGATGGTGTAGTATATTTCTGCACAATTTACTGATGAGCTTATTGCTGTCTGTTAATATCTGGTTCTCCTTTTCTATATTGTGCACTCTGTATCTGCCTTAGTTTATCTTCCTTGCCTGTCCTGCTAAATAAACGGAGGTCTCGGATGGCGAGGCTTCATCTGTGGCTTGTTTTACTTATGTAAAATATCAGGCTGTGACCAAGTGGACAGTCAGAAAGGGATGCCTTTGGAGAGAGGCCAGCTGTCATACGCGCTGGCTGGAGTCACCTCTGGTTTGGTGGAACCAGCCTGGGCTAAGGCAGTAGCGCAGTCTAATTCTGCCTTTACCCAGCAGCTCGCTTCACGTCCACTGGTTGCAGAAGAAGGGACCTGTCCTTCCATCAATTCCACTGAATCGTCAGTCCTGTCTTAGTCTGGTCCTGGAGAGTGTGGGTTTCTGAAGAAAAGGGTGAGGTAGAGCAATCGAACTTCCTTGTTTTTACGCTTACTCTACAATATGTTATGGAGTGGATGATTCAGTGTGGACAGTTCCCAGGTACGTAGGACAGTGGGTAGTCAGCAGATTCTGCAGGACACTGTTTAAAAGAAAGAAAGAAAAAGCAGTTGCTTTCCTTCCTGAATCTCTGCAAAATATTGCTGTGCGAGTCGCGGACCCAACTAGTACATAGGTTTAGGTTATATGCAGATATCGGACCATTTATCACTTACCAGAGTAGGTTGCAAGGAAATTCCACCCAGGGGGTTGCTTCTATAGCACTATTGTCTATTGCCACATCTATTCTTATCCACAAATACCACAGCACTTAAGAATGGTACAGACAGAAAGTTGAGACCATTCTTAAAACTGTTAGTGGCTGGTGGCTTTACTTAGACCCATTTTTAGCTTCACATTGGTTCAACTATACCGCAGAAAAGTGGCCAGAGCAACTCTTTGCAGACTTGCAGTCTGGGTGGCATAGGTCTGTAATGGCGACCGTGTCGGTACATTTTTGGAAGGAATACGTATACAGTGTTCTCCCCAGCACCTATTTCCTGGGTGCTCCACCCGGCTGTTTTTACTTGCCACTCAGCTCTTGGAGCGTAAGAGAGTCCTGTTATAATAGAATAAACCATTGGTTCTCCTATTAGAACAGGCACTATGTGAGCGCTACAGCGAGCAGTGTGTGTTAGACCACTGACCACCAGTCTGACTAGTCCTGGCAGGTGAGGGCAGTTACCTTCAAAATTTTTCAGTATTGTTGCAAAGTATTAAACTGCCCCCACCTGGCTACTTCTTAGTGTCACCCAGCTGGCAAAATTTTCTGGGGAGAACGATGGTATATCTGGGAACACAGCCATGGATGCTGGTCAAACCGATGGCCAGAATTTTATCTTGATGGTCTCAGCTTGCCGAGCCAATTGGCTTAATGCTTGGGAGGCAGATCCAGAGTCAAAAAGACTCTGGAGTCCTTGTCTTTTACAGTGATCTCTATTTGGGGTTGACTTGGATAAGATTATTAGCCAGGCGACAGGTGAAAAAGTTTCTAATGGTATATCTGCCAAGAGCACAGGACTCTTGGTTTCAGGCCTTTTCGTGTAGTGGTAAAGGCACACGGGTCAGGAATCGCTTCGGCAGTTCCCGGCTCCTCATGGAGGACAACAGGCGTGTTCCACTAAGATGCCATCAGCCAGGTCCCCTCAGTATAACAGGCTGCATGATGGACATTCTGCCCACACACTGAGGCAGTTGTTTGTGCTTGTCTGCTTATTTATAGGGATCAGTGGTTCAGTTCTACTTCAGATTCCTGTGTGAGGGTATAATTTCCTACCTTCTCACTACCTGTCTCCCTGGGTACCAGCTTTCATTGCCATGTGGGTAGCCAATCCCACATTATTTACAGCGGGTCAGATTTTCTTCCAGTGTTAGAAAAGTAGAGTGGGCAGGGCCGTCTCTTCCATTAGGCACGATGGGCAGGTGCCCAGGGGCCCTGCAGGCAAGGGGGGCCCGTCCGAATCCTATTTTTTTTAAATACTTACCTTGCGGTCACATCAGCGGTGATCCGGCTCCCTCCCTGGTCCCCTCTTCCCCTCTTCCATGCTGTGCTCGCAGTGAATGCTGGGCGTAATGTCACGCCCAGCATTCACTGCAACCACAGCACCGAAGAGGGCAGAAGAGACTCAGCGGCGCGGAAAAAAGAAGAGGATCGGACTTAAGGTAAGTTAAGGGGGCCCCTATATATATATATATATATGTAAAAAAAGTGATTATATATATATATAATCACGTTTTTTTTTTACATACATATATATTTTTTTTACACACACACACACACACACTATATATATATATTTTTTTTTTTAGGGGCCCGGTACACTGCATTGCCCGGGGGCCCATAAAATTGTTAAGGTGGCCCTGGGAGTGGGAAGGGTAATCTTCCCAAAAGCGGTTTGTTTTAAGGTTTCAAATGGATTCATTTAGCAGAATGATCCTCGGGACACTCAGCACTCATGTTCAGATGGGCATAATCGGACTAACAGGGAGGCTGTTGGCTCTCAGATGGACGCTGCTCATCGGTAGGTTTAGATGGCAGCATTAACAGGGCCTGTCCCCTGGCTATGTAAGATTGGACAGTTGGGACAACAGATGCTTTCCCCTAGTGCTGAGGGTCTGTCTCCTTTCACTGTCTGTCCTTGCAAAGGTTCCGGTAAGTGAAGTAAAGTGAAGTAAATTAAGAGCGATGCTAAACGCTCTAGTTTAGGGTTACCTTCTGTCATGGGGAAATCCCATGCAGATTCAATTAGACAATGCTACCATAGTGGCATACGTCATGATCAGGGATATACAAATAGCTCTTTTGCATTAGGCTTCTAGAATTATTACTAGTTCCTTCCCTCTAATGGTGATGCTTCCCGCACCCTAAAGGAGTAAAACAGGATGGAGTCCAGGTGCAGTTTTGGTTCCAGACTGGCGAAGCTGGTCATGGCAGAAATTGGCACAGCTGGCTTTAATGGTGTAATTGGTGAGCGAGCGTCTTATAGACGGTGCAGCATGGGGCTTCGACTGAGCAGTTTGGTCGGGCAGCCACGTGGGGCTCTGTCCGTACCTTTACAAGTCTAAGGATGTTAGGTTTGGGTATAGGGTGCTGCGCACTACAACTTTGTGAGCGTACCCACCTGAAGGGAATAGCTATGTCCCCATGGTCCAGTGTCCCACATTGGATGATAGAGAAAATTAGATTTTATACTTGCATTAAATCCTTTCCTCTTAGTTCATGGGGGAGACTGAGCGTCCGCCCACTTAAGCTCTAGTTATCCTAGCAAGAAGTTGACCAAATTTAAATGTTTCTTTTTAAGGGATTATTGTTTGTTTCTGGGGGGTTTGGTAGTAAAATAACGGACTTCCTTTAGGATGGGGGAGGTGTAAGAGAGTGGAGCGTTTAATTGCTAGAATTATTTAAAGTGCCTATGTCCTCTATACCCCATGGTCCAGTGTCCCCATGGGCTAGAAAGGATTTAACGTAAGTATAAAATCTCATTGTCAAGCGGCGTTCCCGTAAATGCTTGCTTAAATTCAGATCTGTTCAAATTATGTATTTTACGTAAGCATTATACTAAATATAACATGTAGGCCGTGTAAACGTGAGAATAAAACATAGGTTGAATATTGTGGAATTATTTTATTTGTGTATTTAGGTAAATAGATAATCATCATAAAAACAAGCCTAAATCAATTAGGCTAGCTTGTATTAATAAGATTGCTTCCTAGACAGGCAGAGACATTTTACTGGATTAATAGATTTAAAACTCTTCAGCCAAATGCATTTAATAAATCAATAGATCTGCTATCTGCGCTCACAACGTATGTCCTTCCTTCTTTTTTCATATTATTGTTTTGCTTTTTTTGTTCATTTTTAATTTAAACTATACAGTCTTTGTCAGTGGGATCACTGTCCTTGTTTCAGGGATGAAATTGTTTCTCTCATTTATTGTTTGGTTCTGGTTCTGTCCTGTGGGGCTTGGTTAGTAAAATAACTTCCCTGTAGGATGGGTAGGTATAAGAGGGAGGAGCATTTAATTGTTAGAGTTATTTAAAGTGCCCCTGTCCTGAAGAAGGCTTAATACCCCATAGTCCAATGTCCCCCATGTACTAGTAGATCCAAGCTGAAATAAATATAATATCTACTATATAATATACTATTAGATTAGGTGTTCATCTGTTATTATATATCCGGTTTAGACCGATTATTGGTGAAAATTTGGTAGCCTATTTCAACATCTTGCGAATCTTCAAGGTCTTTCCAGTTAAAGAAAATATGAATCTGCTCCTGGATGTGCAAACAGGTTGTCATCTTAAAGGTGCATATAATTACTGAAACCTTTTTATATGGCAATATTTGGAGAAAGAGCAAATAAAAACATTGTAAATTCCTCATATTACCTAGAACTTGCACTCAATCAATAAATATACACCTTACACCAGGGCCGGACTGGGACTAAAAATCAGCCCTGGCATTTAAAGTACACAGGCCCACCTCAGTACCAGCATAAAAGAAACCATGTGCCGCCGCGCAGCGGGGGCGCCGAAAAGGGCCTGACCACATTGTGTTGTGGGTGTGGCCAACATGTGGCATTGATACATATATTATAATAAAACATTACATTTATCACGCCCTCCCAGCCCACTGGGGATGCTTCTGGTGCTGCTGACATCCATAAGGGTGGGAACTTCCTGTAGAGTGAGCAGCGAAGCTCTTTGTCTCACGAGATTACCAAATCTTGTGATACTTAGAGCTTCTCGGCTTCCTCTGCAGGCTGTGTCCTGTCCGGGAACTGAGAGCAGCTATCAGTTCCCTTCCCCTAACATGCTGCATTAAGGCTCAGGGGGCCCGTGGTATTTAAGACAGCAGGGCCCCTATTATGTAACATGGTTATCATTTTAGAAAAATACACAGGCAATACTGTGTGCACTACTGTTAGAAGCACACAGCTTTGCATTCACAAGCAGTACAGTGTGAAGCGGGACATACCTCCCAACTGTCCTTGCAGTCAAACCAAATCCTGACTTATACCCCATTCATACTGCTCCAAAATCCCGGGTTTTTGCCGGGGCGAGCTCAAACGACCCGGATCTTGGTGCAGTATGAATGGTACAAGTCAAAAATCCCGGGTCTAAAAACCCGGGTCTTCAACCCGGGATTTATCGAGGGGTAATTCCCGGGTCGGGTCGGTTTTTCAAACCGGGTTGCACAGAAAACAAGCTGATTGGCTGTCTGCCTGTCTCTGGAGGATGATGTCATCGGTGGGAGCCCGTGGAAGTTTCGAGAAGGAGTTTAGGAGAAATGGTGGATGGTGGAGTGCAGATCAAGCTGAAGCAGAATTGGAGTTTGTTGGAGAAAATTGCTTTTATTTCACTGAAAAAGTGTGTGATGAAAAGTAATGTGGTAAACAATCACCACCCACTTTTGCATCATCTTTATGCGTCAAAAAACCAGTCACCTTTCAATGACATCACTATTTTTCAGCCAATGAAAACTGCTCTGGTGATGACTCCCACAAATTGCCAGGGCACAGACTTGTGCAGTATGAATGGTGTCAACCCGGGAAATTCCCGGGTCCGAGGTGCAGTATGAATGGTGTTTCTGAGCTGGGACGCTCCGAGCCCCGGCAAAAACCCGGCTTGAAAAACCTGGGATATTGCCGGGGCGGCAGTATGAAAGCGGTATAAGTGAGACAGTCACCCAAATTCAGGACTGCCCCACCAGATTCAGGACAGTTGGCAGACTGTCCTGCTCTCTCCTACCTGTCTTGGTCACTTTCACCACTTGTAGCAGCTGGTTTCTTTAGCTCAGTTCTTTCTTGTCTTTATCCTGGAATATTGGATGCCCAATTCTGAAAAAAATGGGGTACATGAGATTTAGAAAACTCCAACTCACGTTTTATAATTAGGCCTCCCTCCAGTCCCCACAATAATAATATTCACATTTAATAAGTATACCTATTTCCCTTCAACCAGCCCCAACATTAAATTAACAATATACCCATTTACTCAAAACATATTTCCCTCCCTGCAGACAGTCCAAGCAATAAATTAAATAGCATTAAAGTTTAATAAATATAGCCATTTTCCACAACCAACGACAGCAATAAATAATTCATATTCACATTTAATAAATAGCCCTCCACCCCAAAATCAGCACCATATTCAAGTGATAGCCCTAAACCACCACCTTTCCTCACATATTCTATTAAAATACTGCGCGCACAAACACACTAATATATACATGCCCCCACACACACACTAATATATACATGGCCACACACACACTAATATATACATGGCCACCCACACACGCACTAATATATACATGGCCCCACACACACACACTTATATATACATGGGCCGTCTTTCCCATTGGGCACGCTGGGCAGGTGCCCGGGGGCCCTGCAGCCCAGGGGGGCCCTCCGGAGGCAGGAAAAAAGAAAACCCTAAAAAAAAAGAAGAAAATACTTACCGTGCTGTCAGCTGGCGATCCAGGTCCCTCCCCGGTCTCCTCCTCCGTCGCGCTCTGCAATGGATGTCGGGCGGGCGTGATGACGTCACGCCCGACATGCACTGCCAGCCCGACGGAGGAGGAGACAAAGGAGGGAGCCGGATCGCCAGCTGACAGCACGGTAAGTATTTTCTTCTTTTTTTTTTTCAGGGTTTTCTTTTTTTTCCTGCCTCCGGAGGGCTGCAGGGCCCATAAATATAATCATTATTTTTTTATATTTGTATATATAGGGGCCCCGGTGCACTGCTGTGCCCGGGGGCCCAAGAGGTTCTTAAGAGGGCCCTGCATGGCCCCCCCCCCCACACACACACACACTAATATATACATGGCCCCACACTCACACACTCACACACACACACACTAATATATACATGGCCCCCCACCAGTGAGACGCAGTGACGGCCAGCTTCCCTCCCCCCCAGTGAGACACAGTGACAGTCAGCCCCCCCCAGTCAGACACAGTGACAGCCAGCCCCCCCCAGTCAGACACAGTGACAGCGACAGCGACAGCGACAGCCAGCCCCCCCTAGTCAGACACAGTAACAGTCAGGCCCCCCCCAGTCAGACACAGTGACAGCCAGCCCCCCCAGTAAGACACAGTTACAGCGCCAGCCAGCCCCCCCAGTCAGACACAGTGACAGCCAGCCCCCCCCCCAAGTCAGACATAGTGACAGTGACAGCCAGCCCCCTCCCTGTCAGACACAGTGACAGTGACAGCCAGCCCCCCCCCCCTGTCAGACACAGTGACAGTGACAGTCTGCCCCCCCAATCAGACACAGTGACAGTGACAGCGACAGCCAGCCCCCCCTAGTCAGACACAGTGACAGTGACAGCCAGTCAGACACAGTGACAGTCAGGCCCCCCCAGTCAGACACAGTAACAGTCAGGCCCCCCCCAGTCAGACACAGTGACAGCCAGCCCCCCCAGTAAGACACAGTTACAGCGCCAGCCAGCCCCCCCAGTCAGACACAGTGACAGTGACAGCCAGCCCCCCCCCAAGTCAGACATAGTGACAGTGACAGCCAGCCCCCTCCCTGTCAGACACAGTGACAGTGACAGCCAGCCCCCCCCTGTCAGACACAGTGACAGTGACAGTCTGCCCCCCCAATCAGACACAGTGACAGTGACAGCCAGCCCCCCCCAGTCAGACACAGTGACAGTGACAGCCAGCCCCCCCCAGTCAGACACAGTGACAGCCAGCCCCCCCCAGTCAGACAGTGTGACAGTCAGCCCCCCCACCAGTCAGACAAAGTGACAGCCAGCCCCCCCAGTCAGACACAGTGACAGTCAGCCCCCCCCCAGTCAGACACAGTGACAGCCAGCCCCCCCTAGTCAGACACAGACACAGTGACAGCCAGCCCCCCCCCAGTCAGACACAGTGACAGCCAGCCCCCCCAGTCAGACACAGTGACAGCCAGCCCCCCCCAGTCAGACACAGTGACAGCCAGCCCCCCCAGTCAGACACAGTGACAGTGACAGCCAGCCCCCCCCCCCAGTCAGACATAGTGACAGTGACAGCCAGCCCCCCCCAGTCAGACATAGTGACAGCCAGCCCCCCTCCAGTCAGACATAGTGACAGTGACAGCCAGCCCCCCCCCCAGTCAGACATAGTGACAGCCAGCCCCCCTCCAGTCAGACAGGGTGACAGTCAGCCCCCCCACCTGTCAGACACATTGACAGTCAGCCCCCCCCCAGTCAGACACAGTGACAGCCAGCCCCCCCCCAGTCAGACACAGTGACAGCCAGCCCCCCCCAGTCAGACAGTGTGACAGTCAGCCCCCCCACCAGTCAGACACAGTGACAGCCAGCCCCCCCAGTCAGACACAGTGACAGCCAGCCCCCCCCAGTCAGACACAGTGACAGTCAGCCCCTCCCCCAGTCACACAGTGACAGCCAGCCCCCCCTAGTCAGACACAGACACAGTGACAGTCAGCCCCCCCCAGTCAGACACAGTGACAGTCAGCCCCCCCCCCCTAGTCAGACACAGTGACAGTGACAGCCAGCCTTCCCCCGGTCAGACATAGTGACAGTGACAGCCAGCCCCCCCCAGTCAGACACAGTGACAGCCAGCCCCCCCCCCAGTCAGGACATAGTGACAGTGACAGCCAGCCCCCCCCCCCCCCCCCCCCCCCAGTCAGAGACACACTTACCTTGTCACCTCGCTGCTTGGCGGGCAGTGTCAATGTGAAGTGCGGCCAGTAATCACATGGGATGCGCACCACGTGACAGGTGCCGTCCCATGTGATCAAAATCACATGGCCGCACTTCACATTGACACTGTCCGCCGAGCAGCGCGCAGTGAGCTGCGCTGCTCGGACGAACATCCTGCCCCACTGGATCGGCCCAACTAGCCATCGGCCCTTCTGGCATTTGCCAGAAGTGCCCAATGGCCAGTCCGGCCCTGCCTTACACCCTACAGAGCTGATATGTAACTGTAGACTATGGAAAAGTTTTCATGTCCAAAGTTTGGTAAGCAGGAAAGTTGGGCACGAAAAACGTTTACTTCTACTGCTGCAGCAATACTTGATGAATCCACTAAGTAATGCACAAAAAGGAAAGGGTTGAGTCTTCATAGCAGGCAGCAGGCGTTACTTATACACCATGGTAGTAGTGGTGGTGGGAGTTTGTAGTGAGCATAATTGTTATATTTTTGGGAAATAAAATGTATATTATTATACTGTTCCTGAATCTTTTTTTGCCACCCAAAATGTGTAGAACAGATTCCAGCAATACTTCACATACATATTTACATACAAATTAAAATATCCTGCAAAATACTTTTTGTGCCCCCATATTCTTTGGGGAAATGACATAGGTCCTTTCTTTTATTTCATGATACATACATAGTACTCAGAACTCTACATTAAAGGTATGTATGTTTTTGCTTGCAGTAGTGAGAAATATGAAGAATATAATGGCATGATGCTGCAAAATATATTGCATTTCCGTGTAAAAAGAATTATCACAAGCGAAAATGGGAAATTTAATTGGTCCCTATATAACAATTCAGTTCCATTGGGTGTCCTTCAAAATGTGAACAGTAGATATTTCTTAAAGATAGTACAAACATACACTACACATTCCAGTGCCCCTATCCAGACAAGATTTTCTAAAAGAACTTTGAATTAAACCTGTGTGCTGATCTAAACGTAAGACCCTTAGTTTTTTGTACTACTGGGCAATTGGTATTTAAACAAACTGAAAATACTTAATGCTATAATTATAGCAAACCTTTTTTTCCTTCTAGAGTTTATCCATTCAACACCTATTGCTTGAAATTCAGGAGCTTCTTGCAAAATCAAGAATACTTCAAACAAACCTTGCCCCACATATTTTTGATTGCCTTCTCCGTATTGCTGTGTCAAATATTTCTTTTATGTCTGATCATTTTGAGGATCAAAAAGAAAAGGTAAGGCTTCAGTAGTTTAGACAACAAAGGGTAAATTTATCAAGCTGTGAGTTTCTGATGGGCTTCAAAGTGGAGATGTTGCTTATCGCAACCAATTTTATTTTGTAGAATGTACTAAATAAATAACTAGAGGGGGAAGTGAGCTAGATTAGGGGGTAAATTTATCAAGCTGCAAGTTTCTGGCGGAAAATCAGATTCTAGTTTTCCTTTACTTAGTACATTATACAAAATGATAGCTAGAATCTGGTTGCTATAGCCAACATCTTCACTTTTAAAACCTGCCAAAAACTCGCAGTTACATTTACCCCCAAATGCTGTAATAGAAATGTTTTGTTTTTTTGTTTTCTTTTTTTATGCTTTCAATACTAACAAGTTGATCAATAATGAAAGGCATCTTACAAGTTGACACTTGTAAATGAAAGGGTTTTGTATACCATGACTATACTACAATGTATGGTGTGTTATTGTTATTGTTTTTTATAATCTGCCTTTAGAGGCTCCTAGTTAAGTTCACATTTTTCTGACCTTCATATGAAACCATAAGATCCTGAAAGTTTTGCAAATGTGTCACAATTTGTGTATTTTTTTATTAGTTAAAACATAACTTATTTTATGTCACATTTAGTGATCCTTAAAAAGTGGTGGCTTATACAATTTATTAAATGTTTTTTGTTTTTTTTTAGAAAATAATCTTCGTTTTTTCCCCCTTTTGTCGTTACCCTCCATGATCCTTTAACTCCCATGTCCCTTGTCCATAATTTCCTCTTCTTACCTTTTTGTTTGCTGCAATTGAAGGCACCTAGGATAAATAAAGGGACTTAAGTGGTAACGGTAACAAATAATAAGGCATAAGAGTGTAAATTGTGCACCTAAGACTCCCATACCCAGCACATTAGAAGCCCTAAAATATCACACATGTTTATATGCAATATAATGTATCAAGCAATATTGAGTGGAAACGGAACTCTTCTAAATTCACTGTTTACTGGTGGCTAACAAGGTTTTGCAGTCATTCATTTTAATTATTTTTTTTTTAATTAATATTTTGAGTTTTTGTAAATTTGAGAAAATCTTGAGGGATACAGAAAGAAAAAAAAGTAGAGTGTCTTGACAGATGCATGCATCAGTTGTGCACACTGCTATAAATACACTTGTAGTTTGACATCACACTTTGCTCGTTTTATGGTGCTGTTTGTAAAGGCTTGTGGTAACTAGCCTTAGGTCTTAATACTTGATCACCAACAGGAGACTGATAGTGAGTCTCAGATGCAAGTTATATAGATGCAATGAACAAGTTGCAGCAGTTTGTAAATTGAGCTGCTGTAATTCAGAGTTCAGTGGTTTGAATCCTGCAGAGATGAATGTGCCATCTCAGAGAATGATATTAGCAGAGAGCAGGGAAGGGCTGGTAAATTTTAGCCCGGGGGGCAAGATTCAGCTCATCAGCCTATTTTAAAGGAAATAAAATGCAGGTGGCCCAGTGACCCAGCCCACGGTAGCCCAGTATGGGTTCAGCCTGGTAAGCAAATACCCCCCTGCCCCCAGCCCAGCCTGCCTCTAGCAGGGAGCCTAAGCGTTCTTGTGAGAGCATGTTCATGACTCGCTGTCTGAAAGAGGTAGATAAGATTGAGAAATGTTGCCCCAAGTACAGTACATTTTGCAACTTGATATATCAAGATGAATTGACAGAAGCTTTCATTTACAGCAGATTAACCTTCTAACTAGAGATGGTCACTGACCCCCGTGTTTTGGTTTTGGATCTGGATTACCGTCGTGTTTTGGTTTTGGTTTTGCAAAACCGCCATTGCGTGTTTTGGTTTTGGTTTTGGTTTTGGTTTTGTTTGGTTTTGTTTTGCTATTTTTTTGGAAAATCCATGTTTTTGGGCCTAAATTAACCCAATTTAGTGCTCCAACTGTTTTAGAGACAAGTAATCTAATTGTTGAGGTAATAAATCATCCAAAAAAACAGTTTAATTCTTCGTTGGTAGGCCTTTATTTATTCTACACATAAAACAGATTTTCTCCCTCTCCATCTATGCATATTGCCAATGCAGCCATCGTCTTTGAATGTATATTACACCCTACACTTATAGTTAAATATGTAAAGAAATGGAAAAAGCCAGTTTGGTTTCTGTCTCTCAAGGCCCCCCTCCACTTGTATAAAATACCAAAAAATTCAGCCATTATAGACTGTACAATATTAATTGACATGGAGAAAGCCAGTTTGGTTTCTGTCTCTCTAGGCCCCCCTCCACTTGTATAAAATACCCAAAAATGCAGGCATTATAGACTGTACAATATTATGAAAAATGGACAAAGCCAGTTTAGGGTCACTCTGTCTATGACACCCTACCCTTAAGGATAAATTGCCCTAACAGCAGCCTTTCAAGATGGTATGTGATATGGAAATGCCACAAGTCCATTTCCTCTTTGGGGGTAGATTGCACCCTACACTTACATAGAAAGTTTTAAAAAGATGTTATCGGCATCATCTTCAGCTTAATCCTCACCCTCATCAGTGTGTACGTCATCATCACAGACTATCAATTCATCGCCGCTTGAATCCGCCATTAGAGAACAGTCAGTGCTTGGATGTCTTGGATGGTGAAGGCCTTCCTCGTGGAAGATGTAGTTCATTTTTATAAACATCATTTTCTCCACATTTTTGGGAAGTAACCTTCTATGGCGATCACTGACTAAGTTCCCTGCTGTGCTGAACACTCGTTCAGAGTACACACTGGAGGGTGGGCAGCTTAGGTATTGCAAAGCAAGTTTGTACATGGGTTTCCAAATGGCCTGCTTTTCTTCCCAGTAAGGAAAGGGACTGTCTGACATTTCCATATCAACTACCTCTTGAAAGTAATCCTCCACCATCCTTTGCATGTTTATACTCGTATTGGATGGAGTTATGGGCAAAGTGACACATTTTTTTGAAAAATCCTTCAAACCAGCCCAGATGTTAAATTGTTCTGGTCTGCCCCCTGTGTCTTCCCTGCTTCTTTTTTGGAAATTTAATTTTTTACGAGCAGCAGCTTGAGAAAGTGAAGGAGGACACGTCGTCAAGCCGAGGCCCAGTTCAGCGGCCAACTTGCTGAGCAATAGCTCCTTGCAAAAGTTCACAGCTCGCTCATTTACAAGTAAAGACTCAATGTAGGTTTTAAACCTTGGATCAAGCACAGTGGCCAAAACGTACTGATCCGAGTTCAAGATCTTAATAACTCGATCATTCTTGATCGACAAGGCCAACATACTTTGCTGAATTGCTTGCTTTCAGCTCCTCCTTCATTTTCTCAAGCTGCTTTTCCAATAGTCTAATTAAAGGAATGACTTGGCTCAAACTAGCAGAGTCTGCACTCACCTCACACGTCACAACTCCAAATGGTTTCAGCACCTTGCACAGCACTGAAAGGATTCCCCACTGTGCAAGAGTGAAATACATCCCCCCTCCTTTCCCAATGTCATGGCTTGTGCAATATGCTTGGATGACTTTGCGCTGTTCCTCTATCCTCTGAAGCATGTACAGGGTGGAATTCCACCGAGTTACCATCTCTTGCTTAAGTTGGTGGCAGGGCAAGTTAAACTGCTCTTGGAGCTGCTGTAATCTCCTACATGCTGTGGCTGAATGCATGAAATGGCCTGAAATTTTTACGGGCCACCGAAAGCATCTCCTGCACATCACGGTTATTTCGTAGGAAGCTCTGCACCACCAAGTTGATGGTGTGAGCAAAACAGGGAATATGTTGGAAATCACCCAGCTGTAATGCTCGCACTATATTGTTGGCGTTATCTGAAATTACATACCCTGGGGAGAGTCCGAGTGGTATAAGCCATGCATCAATCACATCTCTCAGTTTGCGTAACAAATTGTCAGCCGTATGCCTGTTAGTGAAGCCGGTGATACAAAGAGTTGCCTGCCTGTGACAAATGTTACGTAGTGGTGTACATGCTGCTGCTGTTCCTGCTGGTGAAGGTGAATGACCAACCCAGTGGGCTGTCACAGTCATATAGTCTTTGGTTTGGCCACTTCCACTTGTCCACATATCTGTGGTTAAGTGAACAGTGGGCAGAATGGCATTTTTCAGCGCAATCTCTACATTTTTACACACTTTTTGGTATAGTTGTGGAATAGCTTTACGGGAGAAATGGTGTTGCGATGGAATTCTGTAACGCAGACACAAAACCTCAATTAACTGTGAAAAACCAGCTGCGTTTATTGTGGAGATTGGACGCAGATCTAACACTAACATTGCAGCCATGGCGTCTGTGATTCGCTTGGCGACTGGGTGACTGCTGTCATATTTGCTTCCCCTCGCAAATGATTGTTTCACAGTTAATTGCTGAAATGTAGGACTGCTCATTTTATTAACCTGCCTCTGGGATGACGATTCACCCCCAGCAGCAGCAACAGCAGCAGCAGGACTAACGCTTTCTTCAGAGGAATCAATAATAGTGCCGGAGTCATCCAGCCTTAAGTGGGATGCCGGGCTAACTCCGAGCGCTACTGAGGATATTGATGAGGATGGTGTGGTGGGTGTATTTTGTAGCCGTCGGTATGTCGGTGAGCGGAGGGTCTTAGCTGATGAGGGAGTGCTTGTATTCTTTTGGGAAGAACTTTCAGCTTTTCCCAACACTTTGCCATGAACTCTCGTTAAATGGCGTAACATAGACGAGGTTCCAAGATGGTTAAGGTCCCTCCCTCGACTGACTGTGGCTTGACATACACTACAAATGGCTATACAATTGTTGTCTGGATTTGGGTAAAAATAATTCCACACATAAGAAGTGGATTTTTTTGTTTTATGCCCAGGCATGACAATGGCCTTTTTCTTGTCACGTGCCAGAACTGCTGCCACTGGTGCAGGACTTACACAAACAACCTCATCCTCATCAACATCCTCATTAGCGCCCTCGTCGCCTACACAAATCTCCCCCTCATCCTCTTCTAATTCCAAAGTGGTATCCTAAATTTGGGTATCACCGGCTACACTCGGGCTATTAAGGCACACATCAGCAGAATGCTCACGATTAGACATCCCACTGTTGGATGGACTCTCCACAGGGATTGGTGTCATTTGTGAATCAGAGCAAATATTCTCCTGTAATGCCTCACTGTTATCTTGCAGCTCGGCTTTGACGCGTAACAGTAGTTGTGCACCAATTGTAGGTTGGGTAAATTTTTGGGATCTGCCACTAATAGCTAAAGGTGAAGGCCTCATTCTCTCTTTGCCACTGCGTGTGTAGAATGGCATGCTTGCAATTTTTTTTTTATCGTCACTTAACTTTTCCTCAGTTACACTTCTTTTTCGTTCAATACAGTAAATTTTTTGGGGGTTTTTGTTTTTTGCACTAATTTGAAAACACTCTGTTGTTTGACATCGCCTTGGCCAGATGACGTACTGGGAACACTAACATCAGGACTGGTGACAGAACCTCGTTGCTCATTCAGATCATATGTGGACTGCTTTGAATCCATTCTGAGCGCAAACCACTGGGGAGTGCTAAAAATTATTTAGTAGATACTGCTGACAGATATGACTTTTGACAGCCAGAAATATTAATGCACAATTAGGGAGGACACCCCAAAAGCACTGAGGAGTGCTAAAAATTATTTGGTAGATACTGCTGACAGATATGACTTTTGACAGCCAGAAATATTAATGCACAATAAGGGAGGACACCCCAAAAGCACTGAGGAGTGCTAAAAATTATTTAGTATATACTGCTGACAGATATGACTTTTGACAGCCAGAACTATTAATGCACAATTAGGGAGGACACCCCAAAAGCACTGAGGAGTGCTAAAAATTATTTAGTAGATACTGCTGACAGATATGACTTTTGACAGCCAGAAATATTTATGCACAATTAGCGCTGGGGAGTGCCAAATATTAAGAAAAAATAATAAACCTCTATCCTCCTCTCTGCACTAGCGATTTTGGTTAGAGCAATTGCAAGAACAATATTGTATTCTCTGTCCCTGCTCTAATCAGCCTATGACTACACCCTGCTCTCTCCCTCTGTCAAATGGCGATGGATTGCTGTGGAGGCGTGTATTTATAAAGTTGAAGTATCGCGAGAACCGAGCCCCGAGATCCGACGATGTCACAATGACGTTCGGCCTTGATTTGGATTCGGAACAGGCGGGAGAGTACCGAGCTGCTCAGCTCGGTACTCAGATACCCAAAGTTCGGGTGGGTTTGGTTCTCGGAGAACCGGACCAGCCCATCTCTACTTCTAACAGAGGTACGTTCTGGTAGTAATATATGAAAGTCATAAACATTCCCCCACTTGCTGTGTAATATTCATGATGCAATGAATTAATCGAAAACACACTCGCCACATCTCCATGTTCTGTAGAATGGAGAAGACACAAGGCTTTGAAATAACAGTTACTGCAATCTTTACCTGCAATACGGACATGCATCAAGAGCAATGTTGTTTTTGCTTATTTATATAGCGTCAATCACATTAAGCAGCCCTGTGCAGAGAAATTTGTAATCATTCACATCAGTCCCTACCCCATTGGAACTTAGCTTAAATTCCCTAACACACACACACACACACACACACACACACACACAAGTCTATTGTGTCAGAAGCCATTAACCTACTAGTGTGTTTTTGATCTGTGGGGACAGATTTTTTTAATCATCCTACTTATTAGCAAAGTTCAGTTGAATGTGTATTGCCATGATCTTGTCATTTTCCGTGATAAGGGCTTCAGCAGTTTCCATCATATCCCTGAAGTATAAGAGATACCAAGCCAAACAATAAATTAATAAGATCTACTCATGGGGCATTTTGTGAATTCAGTGGGTGTGCATGCAAGAATAGCCCATGTAATTTATGCCCTCCCCAAACTCCCTTTGTCACTTTTGTCACAGGTGATCCACCCAGGCTTCTCTTTCTTGGGGCACCATAACAGGAAAAGAGCTGCTGGCAAGTGCAGATTGAGAGAGCAGCGTAAAATGAGAACTACCTCCTGACTTCCTAATGTCAGAATAAAGTTGCCAAAATCTGGACTGCATTGCAAGAATCAGTACAGACTTTACTTACTAGTACCTGCTCTTGCAGTTTAGTACTTGCTGCTGGTTTCTTAAGCTCTCTTGCTGCTTGGCTGGATCCTGCAATTTTGGGGCCCTGTTTGGGGGTAAAAGTGATATGTACCAATCACCTCCTGGAAAGCCAAGCATTAAATAACGCAACTCTATAGGCTTCCCTGCCCTCAACCAGGTCCAAAATTAGATTAAAAAAACACCCATATTAATAAATAGGCCTTACCCCATACAACTGCCATTATTAGACCCTACATTGTATCTACTTTACCCTACTCTACAGGCTGCTCCATAAGTGTGGAAACACCCTTTTAAAATGGAAATAAGTAAGGTAATATTAATCCAGTGTCTACACATATGATATTGGTGTGGTGGTAAACTTTTTAGGGTATGTGGCCATCTTGGAAGCAACTGCATTTTTAAAACAAAAAAATGAAAAGGCTGTTTCCACACTTATGGACTACCCTGTATATTAGGAACCCCATCAGCCCCACATTACATTAGTAGCTCCTACATTTAATAGAGATCTCAATAAATTAATGGCCCCCATCTTATGCTACATTACCTGAATAGCCCTTAGATTTTGTTAATAGCACTCAAAATTACATTAATACCCCTCCACCAGCATACCTGCTGGACTTCACTGCTAACGAGTACGATGCAGACTCCTGTGCCTGCCTTCTGTGTGTGGTCTACACACATGAGGAGCTGACACAAGTCCAGCATGTGTGGTGGGATGTAGGGAAAGCTGGTCCACACAGAGGGAAGGGGAAGAGTAGATAGGGAGAACATTCATAGCTGATTAAAACACATTCTGACTAAAAATAGGTGGCCACCGTAGAAGAATTGTCTTACGACAGGAAAGTTCTCTTTTAGATATCAAAATATTACACTTTTCGTCCTTGTGCTGAACTTTTTACAAAAACACAGGAACAAAATTTATTTTTGCCAAGTTACACAACCTATATTCTAATGTGCTGCGGATAGATATGATTGTGATACATGAAAATGAGTGTATATAAGCGTCATTGTGATGCATGATTTTGTTTTACCTATATATTGTATCTGTGTTACCTATATAATTTTCTTTTCTTACAAATACATTTTATTGTTTATAATAGGGCTGTCAAGACAATTCTTATCATTGCATTAGATAAATTCTGCCATATCCATATATAAAGGTGATATAAATATAGATTACTTATCTGGTTAATAAGTGTTTTTCCCCGAGTGCTGTCAGTTGTTTGGGTCTTGAACATAGAGTCCGTGAGTCCAATCACGTGCATATTTTCCCCAATCCGCATCTCATTGAGTTGAACTTGTTTAGACGTTTGAGCAACTTGATCTGTTATCTGCTGTATAGCCGCCGTGTGTTTGTTTGTCTGCTGTGGCATAAGCGGTTCCATAGTTTCTTTTATGGCTCTGACCACTTCACCATGCGAAATAGGAGGTGGATTGGGTGTAAGTTTTTTAGCTATAAATTGGGAGTCATAGATGACGTCCTCTACATTATTGGACAAGTCACTGAGGACTTTGTCTTGAAACTTTCCACTGGAGTTAGCATGGGTGTCCCTACTTCCATGTTGGGCCTTAGCGGCAGCTTGGTTGTTAACAAATTTGTCCATGTTGATATGTGGGAAGGCAGGAAATTACAGTAGTAAATCACTTCAGTCTCTTTGACGTAAAAGAGGGAAATATGAGATGGTCTGGTTAGAACATATACATACTGTGGTTCTCAGCACAGGATATACACCGATCAGCCACAACATTAAAACCACTGACAAGTGAAGTGATTATCATTGATTATCTTGTTACAATGGCACCTGACAAGGGGTGGAATATATTAGGCAACAAGTGAACAGTCAGTTCTTGAAGTTGATGTGTTGGAAACAGGAAAAATGGGCAAGCGTAACAGTGTTGTCTCCAGAAAAGTTTGCTAGCCGGGTGGCTTTAAGAAGTAGTCAGGTGGAGGTAGTGTAATAGTTCACAATAATAATAAAGAAACAAAATGTTGGAAGTTATTGCTAACACTTACATTATTTATAGAGAACCTGGATGTTATTGCCCAATTGCTGGCTGGATTGGACACACTTATCTTTTTTTTTTTTTTTTTTTATATAATTATTATTTTTTTTCATGCCTGGCAGCTGAACCTCTGACTGCCCTGGACTGCTTGCCTGGAATGGTCAGATTAGTAGTCAGTGGTCTAATACACCCTGCTGGCTGCAGTGTTTACGCAGTAATTCTTATAATAGGACAATCCATTTATCCTAAACAGAACTCCTTTGGACTCCAAGAGCCGGATGACAAGTAAAAACAGCTGGGTGGAGCACCCGGGAAATAGGTTTGGGGAGAACACTGCAAAAGGAGCGACTTTGACAAGGGCCAAATTGGTATGGCTAGACGACTGGATCAGAGCATCTCCAAAACTGCAGGTCTTGTGGGATATTCCAGTAGTTAGTAACAAACAATGAGATAAATCCCTCAGAACACTGCTGTAGCCAGCAAAGGAGCTGCCATTTCTACTTGTACATAAAAATGCAAAAGTCTCAGTTGCACACATTTGTAAATGTATGTTAAGCCACCCGCCACTCCACAGCGCTTTTGCTAAACGGGTGGTCCTAACTCTAAACAATGAGAATCTCATATATTTGGGCCATACATATGTGTTTTTAAATTGAGGGCTAACTTACCAAGAGGTACCCCAGAAAAATCCAAATGGCAATAAAGCACCAGCACTCCCCCTCGGCTACTGACACTAACATGCCTCTCAAACAATACAGAAGTGGAAGTTGCTCAATCAATTTATAGGCTGATAGCAGGTGCTTGAAAGGGTGGGGTTATCCTGAAAGGAACAAATACAGAAAAATCCCCCAAATGTGTGCAACTGAGACTTTTGCATTTTTGTGTACAAGTAGAAATGGCAACTCCTTTGCTGGCTGTAGCAGTTTGCTGGGGGATTTTTGTTTCTTTCAAGATATTCCCACCCTTTCAAGCACTTGCTATGAATCTATAATTTGATTGAGTAACTTTCACTTCTGTAATGCAGTAGTTAGACAAACGGTGAACCAGCAACAAGGTCAGTGGGTGCACGAGTCTCATTGATGCTCTTGGGGAGCGAAGACTAGCCTGTCTGGTCCAATCCCACAGAAGAGCTACTGTAGCACAAATTTCTGAAAAAGTGCATGGGGCTGCATAGCCGCAGACCGGTTAGAGTTCAAATACTGGCTCCTGCCCACCGCTGAAAGCGCCTACAATGGGCACGTAAGCACCAGAACTGGACCATAGAGCAATGGAAGAAGGTGCCCTGGTCTGATGAATCCCATTTTATTTTTACATCATGTGGATGGCCAGGTGCGTGTGCATCACTTATATGGGGAAAAAATGGCACCAGGATGCACTATGGGAAGAAGGCAAGCCGACAGAGCCAGTGTGATGCTCTGGGCTATGTTCTGCAGGGAAATCTTGTCTCCTGGCATTCATGTGGATGTTACTTTGACACGTATCACCTACCTAAACATTGTTGCAGTCCAAATAGACCCCTTCATGGCAACGGTATTCCCTGATGGCAGTGGCCTCTTTCAACAGGATAATGCTCATTTCCACACTGCTTACATTGTTCAGGAATGATTTGAGGAACATAATAAAGAGTTCAAGGTGTTGACTTCGTCTCCAAATTCTCCAAATCTCAGTCCGATCGAGCATCTGTGGGATGTGCTGGAAAAACAAGTCCGAGCCATGGCGGCCCACCTCGCAACTTACATGACCTTAAGGATTTGCCAAATACAACAGGACAACTTCAGAGGTCTTGTGGAGTTCATGAATTGACAGGTCAGAGCGGCACAAAAAGGAAACTTCACAATATTAGGCAGGTGGTTTTAATGTTGTGGTTGATCGATGTACAGTGCAATACAACTGTTGGCCACAGGATGGGGACATAGCAGTGCCCTGAGTATCATTGATCTTTGATAATTGTAAGCTGTTAATGCTCAGGAATCTTAACTTCCAAGAATGGGGAGAAAATGACCGTTAAGAGTATAGCTATCTCCAAGTGGGCAGCATGGTGCTCCAGTAACATCAGGAGGTTGCAGCAGTATCATCTGAAGCCTTCCCCTTAGAAGCGATGAGCAGGCCACTGTAGAAAGAAATGAGGATCGGTGGGGGTATAACTGGTCAGGTTGTAATGCCAGAGAATGTCCGCAATGGATTCAAGTCATCGTGAGACAGATTAGATGAGGGCCGCTGAATTGCTTCCTGACTGTTGCTCTGGGGGAGATCAGGTCACAGAGATCTATTGGGTTGTCCGTGGAGTAGTATTTGGATCCACAGAATGGGAGGACACTCCTCTATCACTGGTTAGTAAAATATCAGTGGTGAGGAGATATTTAGAGAAGTATTGATTCGGATATATTATAGGTGATGGCAGAGCTTTCTAGAAAAATGTCCACCTATATTGACCGTCAAGCCACACCCTCTGTGCTGTCAATTCTTGTTTAAATTTATGACCTGCTGTATGTACAAAAATGTACTGTTTGTTCTAACGTACATAATCACATTCTTAGCATTGCAGTAGTTGATTATACACTATTATTTTATACTGTTCACTCCACAGCCTCCATTATATTACCATATTTTTTTTTTATTTTTTTTTTTGATTGAAAAAGTAGCTTTATTTTGTATAAAGTACAAAAAACACAGTTCATACGTTTTATTCAAGTGTACACAGTACACCGTAAGACATGATCATGCATACGTTTTAGTACAATACAGGGCATAAAGTACAAGACATGACATCCTACACTATATACATCAAGTACTGCACTAACCATTCAAACTTTAAAGCGTATCACAGTGCAATAAAATAACATTGGATGTGGGGGGGGGGGAGGTAGGTGAGAGGGGTAGGGTGATGGAGTCACGAGCAAAAAGTTTTTATTGAGAACAGACACAAAGGGAAGGGTGCATAAATAGACATGACATTCAATAATACTTCATGCTGTGAAGGGGAATGGGTTGGAGGGGGGAGGGAGGGGAGCACAAACCAAAGTTTTTTATTGGAAATAGACACAATGGGGAGGAGGAGAAGAGGAGACAACAATCAATCAATTACAATCAATCGTCGTCTTCATCTTCCTCAGGACTGTCAAGGGTGTTATAGTCTCTTAACAAGCTATGGATAAGCCTGCGACAGTCCTGGATGGTCATCTTCTCCCGCTTCAAGATGAGGCGGTTCCTGGCAAGCCACATAGCGTCCTTAAAACAGTTCATAAGGCGCCAGGCCTCCTGGATTGCCTCAACGGTGTGAGTCCCAGGAAATAATCCATAAAATACCGAATGGTATGAAAGGCAAGTCCTGGGCACACTGTCCTTAAGTTCATGTTCCAGGGCATCCAACAATGCCTGTGCAGTGGGACAGTCCCAAAAGATATGTTGAGCAGTCTCCCTCTTGGTAATACAAAAGGGGCAGTGAACATATCTGCACAGGTTCCGGGAGTGCATAAATGTCCTGAGAGGCAAACCCTCCTGAATGGCCATCTGTCACTCACCGGACTGTGAGTGCTTCTTCCCGGACATTTAGGAACCGTGGCCGTCCTCCATTCTGAGGGACTGCGCATGCGCAGCCCTTTCTAAACCTTCAGTGTATGTTCCTTTAACTTAATTGGCAGATCAGGCAACCTCCCTATATTAAGCACCTGTGGTCAACACCACGTTGCCTGATCTTGGAGTCTCATTCCCCATGAGTCTCTGAAGGTGTTCCTGTGTTTCCTCGTTTATTCAGCCTAGCTGATTCCTGTGGTTTCCAAACCACTTCTACCTCTGTGGTTTCCAAACCACTTCTACTACTGTGGTTCCCATACCACTTCTACCATCTACTGTATCATCATGACTGTGAGCTGATTCCTATCCGCTGCCTCCGTGCACTACAGTCTTCTAACCACTTCAACTCTACCATGTATTATTGGGACTGTTAGCTGATGCCTATCCGCTGCCTCCGTGCACTACAGTCTTTCATTCACTTCCACTCACCTGTTCATGATTGTGACTGCCAGCTGATTCCTATCCGCTGCCTCCGTGCACTACAGTCTTCAACCTGCAACTCGTCTGTGTTTCATCATCGTGACTGCTAGCTGATTCCTATCCGCTGCCTCCGTGCACTACAGTCTTCAACCTGCAACTCGTCTGTGTTTCATCATCGTGACTGCTAGCTGATTCCTATCCGCTGCCTCCGTGCACTACAGTCTTCAACCTGCAACTCGTCTGTGTTTCATCATCGTGACTGCTAGCTGATTCCTATCCGCTGCCTCCGTGCACTACAGTCTTCAACCTGCAACTCGTCTGTGTTTCATCATCGTGACTGTTAGCTGATTCCTATCCGCTGCCTCCGTGCACTACAGTCTTCAACCTGCAACCCGTCTGTGTTTCATCGTGACTGTTTGGCTGATTCCTATCCGCTGCCTCTGTGCGCTTCAGTCTTCAGTCCTTGTCAACTCTCCCGTGTTTCCTTGAGTCTGCTGCCACTATTGCTACCCGCTATTCTCCGTGATCAACAGTTCCAGTTCAACTCTGCTCTCCCGTGTCCCATCGTTACTGCACCTGCTGGTTGCTATTGGCTACCTCCGTGTTCCCGCAGAGACCCGCTGCTGTTACTCCTCAGCGCTACTCATCCATCTACTGCTGATCCGCTCTCCACGCTTTCCTGTGTTCCCTGCTGGTCTACCTACCTGTGCGCTGCACCTACTAGACCACCGCTTCACCTATCCAGGGACTTCGCATCCTGCCGGCCTCCTGCCGTTCAGGTATCTCTGCACTCCTGTCTGACTGCCTTCTCCTGAACCACGGTATGCATACTTCTCATTGACTGTGCTGTGTATTGCATACCTTGCTGGACTGTGTTGGTTCTCCTCTGGAGTGTGCTATCCGCTGAGTCTATTGCCATCATTGACTGTGTTATCTCGTGCTGGATTACTTCTAGAGACTTTCTATATTGGCAGTGTTGTTCAGTCATCTATACATTTATATTGTGCATATTACTGTGGATCAAAGTCAAGGTGCCCGTGTATATCTTGTGTTGCAGTCTCTCCCCGTGCACCTCCTCACATATATATTCAGTGGTACAACTTGCTAGTGGCAGACCACTGACCCCTGTTTCCAGTTTCACCTGTTCCAGTATCCTCTCACATAGCAGTGGTACAACTTGCTAACGCAGACCACTGACTCCCCGGATACCTCCACTTGGATTCTATTCCTTCACTCAGACAGCGGTACAACTTGCTATCCGCAGACCGCTGACTCTCATCACCCCCTCGTTTCTGTTGGACATTCCTCCTCACTATAGCAGTGGTACAACTTGCACCGCAGACCACTCACTACCTTCACGTGTCCTTTGTCCATACAGTTCCTCGTGTATTACTACCTCCATATTGCCAGTGCTGCTAGTCATAGACTTTCCTGAGCATCTCATCATCTGCTATTTCCTGTTCCGTGATCACCCTGCTACCAGAGTACCATATTACCACCTATACTGCTCTGGTAAGCCTATCACCTGGTGATCCCTGGGTAAAGACTCCTAGTGCCCGTGACAGTAAGATCAGGCCATGACAGACCCAGATACGGAACCTACCGCTAAAGAGATGCTGCAGCATCTGGTCAGCCGTGTGGAGCAACAGGATGCTCGCCAACAGCTGTTACTTCAATGTTACCAATCGTTAACCTCCCAAGGAACATCTGGACAGACTGTTACAGCTAATATTGAAGCTCCTGTGCTTTCCTCCGTTTCCCTAGTGCCATCCCAGGTGTCTACAGCTCCTACGCTTCACCTGCCTACTCCGTCAAAATATGACGGGGACCCCAAAACTTGTAGAGGTTTCCTTAACCAATGTTCAGTCCATTTTGAACTCCAACCTCAAAATTTTTCTACCCATCGTTCCAGAGTGGCCTATCTTATCTCATTGTTTTCTGGACAAGCCCTGGCTTGGGCCTCCCCTCTGTGGGAAAGAAACGATCCAATTCTACAAGATAGTGCCAAATTCATTTCCACGTTCCGAAGTGTGTTCGATGAACCAGGTCGTGTGACCTCCGCTGCTTCCAGCATTCTTCGTTTGCGACAAGGCTCCCATACAGTAGGACAGTATGTCATTCAATTTAGGATCTTAGCCTCTGAACTTCAGTGGAACACTGAAGCATTAGTTGCCGCCTTCTGGCAGGGGCTCTCCGATAAAATTAAAGATGCACTGACTACCCAAGAGCTTCCTTCGTCACTAGAAGATTTGATCTCTCTTTGCCATCGTGTAGATATGAGATTTCGTGAAAGAGAGTCTGAGAAAACAACGGCTGTCAAAGCACCTCTTCGTTCAAACCCTCAATTTCGTCCAGCTCCATCCTCTGTGATTCCCATGGAGATAGGACGTTCCAAATTATCTTCAGAGGAGAGGAAACGAAGAGTAAAGAATAGACTCTGTATCTATTGTGCTGATTCCACGCATATGCTCAGCTCTTGCCCTAAGAGATCGGGAAATGCCAGGCCCTAACTAGTTCTGGAGAGGTGAAGTTAGGGTCCCTGGAGTCCTCTCCATTGTCTATGAAATCTAAAGTCTGCGCTTTTGATGTTACGATCTCCTTTGCTACCAAATCCTTTGAGTCACAGGCATTGATTGATTCCGGAGCAGCAGGAAATTTCATTTCTAAATCACTAGTGAATCAATGGTCCCTACCAGTGATCACTTTAAAAACACCCATTACTGTGACGGCTATAGATGGATCACGTCTCATCAATGGTCTCATCACCCAGAGTACGTCTCCAGTAACCCTTCAGATTGGTGTACTACACCATGAAGAAATTTCGTTTTTAATTCTTCCAGTTACGACAAGTCCGATTGTCTTAGGCCTTCCATGGCTTCAGTGTCACTCTCCCCAGATTGACTGGCGCACCCCTCAAGTTACGTCTTGGGGGTCTTAATGTCACCATCGTTGTCTTTCTCAAGTTATTCCTCTTAAAGTACAGCAATCTTCCATCTCATCTTCCTCCCCGGGACTCCCTCCTCAGTATGCTTCATTTGCCGATGTGTTTGATAAAGCTCAGTCTGAACGTCTTCCTCCTCATCGTTCTTGGGATTGTCCGATCGACCTTCTACCTGGCAAGACTCCTCCCAGGGGTCGGGTCTATCCTCTCTCGTTACCTGAGACTCAAGCCACATCTGAGTACATACAGGAGAATCTCCAGCGTGGGTTCATTCGACCTTCCACCTCTCCCGCTGGAGCTGGGTTCTTCTTCGTCAAAAAGAAGGATGGATCATTACGCCCTTGTATAGATTTTCGTGGACTCAACGCCATTACTATCAAGAATCGGTATCCCATTCCGCTGATCACTGAGCTATTTGATCGCATCAAGGGAGCCCGGATATTTACTAAGTTGGATCTTCGTGGTGCCTACAATTTAATTAGAATCCGTTCCGGTGACGAATGGAAGACCGCGTTCAACACCAGAGATGGGCATTACGAATATTTAGTAATGCCCTTCGGGCTGTGTAATGCCCCCGCTGTTTTCCAGGGTTTCATCAATGAGATCTTTCGGGACTTATTATATGTATGTGTCGTTGTCTACTTGGACGACATATTGATCTTCTCACAGGACCTGCCTTCTCATCACCAACATGTGGCAGAGGTCCTCTCCAGACTACGGAAAAACTCATTGTTCTGTAAATTGGAAAAATGTTCATTCGAGTTACCCCAGATTCCATTCTTGGGGTATATAGTTTCCGGAGTTGGCCTGAAGATGGATCCAGACAAAGTAAATGCTGTACTACATTGGCCTCAGCCAACTACTCTTCGTGCCATCCAGCGTTTTTTAGGTTTTGCCAATTACTATAGACGCTTCATTCAAGACTTTTCATCCATTGCATCTCCTATTGTGGCCCTAACTCGGAAAGGGGCTAATACTAAGCAATGGTCATCTGAGGCTCTCCAAGCCTTTCAAATTCTCAAAGAGTCCTTCTCGTCTGCTCCCATTCTTCGACAGCCTGATGTGACACTCCCCTTCTTCCTAGAAGTAGATGCCTCTAATGTGGGCTTAGGAGCCATTCTCTCCCAATGCTCGGAGCAACAAAAATTACATCCTTGTGCCTTCTACTCTCGGGGTCTTCTGCCCGCAGAGAAAAATTATACTATCGGGGACAAGGAGTTGCTGGCCATCAAAGCTGCATTAGAGGAATGGAGATACTTGTTGGAAGGAGCTCGCCATCCGGTGACGATCTTCACGGATCATAAGAACTTGTCATATTTGCAATCTGCTCAATGCTTGAACCCTCGTCAAGCAAGATGGTCTCTTTTCTTTTCCCGTTTTGAATTAATTATAACCTTCAAACCAGCCGCTAAGAACAAGAAAGCTGACGCTTTATCTCGAGCTTTTGTGACGTCCTCTGATGTAGAAGAGGTTCCCAACCATGCTATTCTAGACCCCAAATGTATTTCTCTGGCTGCTTCATCCACCAAAATGCTACCATTTGGGAAGACCCTCGTGCCTCCTACTCTGAGGAGGAAAATCCTTTCGTGGTTCCATGCCTCTCGTTTTTCTGGACACGCCGGTGAACACAAGACCTTTGAGATTCTCTCTCGAAGTTACTGGTGGCCTTCAATGAGGAGAGACGTCAAAGAGTTTATTGCTTCCTGTGATTTATGTTCTCAGTTCAAATCCTCCCGCAGAACTCCAGCAGGGTTGCTGCGACCACTACCCATTCCGTCCAAGCCTTGGACCCATATTAGTATGGATTTCGTTACTGATTTGCCACCAAGTAAGAATCACAATACTATTTGGGTAGTGGTAGACAGATTTTCGAAGATGGCTCATTTCGTCCCTCTGTCCGGTTTACCTTCCTCGTCTACTCTGGCTGAACATTTCATTAAAGAAATCTTCCGCATCCATGGATGTCCGTCTGAGATTGTGTCAGATAGAGGAGTACAATTCGTTTCCAGATTCTGGCGGGCCCTTTGTAAAACCTTGGGCATACGATTAGCACTCTCATCGTCTTACCATCCGCAATCTAACGGACAAACGGAACGAGTCAATCAAGATCTTGAGACTTTTATTAGGATGTTCTCTTCAGCCAACCAAGACAACTGGGTAGAATTGCTCCCTTGGGCTGAATTCGCCCATAACAACATGTACCATGAGTCATCATCCAAAACTCCATTCTTTGTGGTCTACGGTCACCATCCGTCTTTTCCGGAATTTCCTGCCCTCCCGCCCACCCAAGTTCCTGCTGTGGAGACTGCTTGTCAGACCTTCAAAAATATCTGGTCTCAGGTCAAAACCTGTTTAAAGAAGACATCTAACAAATATAAGTCTTTCGCAGATAAGAAGAGGCGGGCTATTCCACCACTAAAAATTAGAGATCGTGTCTGGTTATCTACCAAAAATATTCGTTTGAAGGTTCCATCTATGAAATTCGCCCCTCGTTTTATTGGTCCATATAGGATCATTCAAGTTATCAATCCAGTATGTGTTAAACTTCTTCTTCCTAAGAATCTTCGGATTTCCAATGCCTTCCATGTGTCCTTGCTCAAACCTCTCATCATCAACCGTTTCTCGACTCCTCCCTCAGCACCGCAGCCAGTTCAAGTTCATCAGGAGGAGGATTTCGAGATTACTGAGGTATTGGATGCAAAAATTTCGCGAGGAGTCCTCCGTTTCCTCGTTCATTGGAAGGGCTTTGGTCCTGAAGAGCGTTCATGGATCAAAGCTGAAGATCTTAATGCTCCTGCCCTTCTGAAGAAGTTTTATTCCAAAAATCCGGACAAGCCCGGTTCCAGGCGTTCTGTGCCCACCTTTAAAAGGGGGGGTACTGTCACTCACCGGACTGTGAGTGCTTCTTCCCGGACATTTAGGAACCGTGGCCGTCCTCCATCCTGAGGGACTGCGCATGCGCAGCCCTTTCTAAACCTTCAGTGTATGTTCCTTTAACTTAATTGGCAGATCAGGCAACCTCCCTATATTAAGCACCTGTGGTCAACACCACGTTGCCTGATCTTGGAGTCTCATTCCCCATGAGTCTCTGAAGGTGTTCCTGTGTTTCCTCGTTTATTCAGCCTAGCTGATTCCTGTGGTTTCCAAACCACTTCTACCTCTGTGGTTTCCAAACCACTTCTACTACTGTGGTTCCCATACCACTTCTACCATCTACTGTATCATCGTGACTGTGAGCTGATTCCTATCCGCTGCCTCCGTGCACTACAGTCTTCTAACCACTTCAACTCTACCATGTATTATTGGGACTGTTAGCTGATGCCTATCCGCTGCCTCCGTGCACTACAGTCTTTCATTCACTTCCACTCACCTGTTCATGATTGTGACTGCCAGCTGATTCCTATCCGCTGCCTCCGTGCACTACAGTCTTCAACCTGCAACTCGTCTGTGTTTCATCATCGTGACTGCTAGCTGATTCCTATCCGCTGCCTCCGTGCACTACAGTCTTCAACCTGCAACTCGTCTGTGTTTCATCATCGTGACTGCTAGCTGATTCCTATCCGCTGCCTCCGAGCACTACAGTCTTCAACCTGCAACTCGTCTGTGTTTCATCATCGTGACTGCTAGCTGATTCCTATCCGCTGCCTCCGTGCACTACAGTCTTCAACCTGCAACTCGTCTGTGTTTCATCATCGTGACTGTTAGCTGATTCCTATCCGCTGCCTCCGTGCACTACAGTCTTCAACCTGCAACCCGTCTGTGTTTCATCGTGACTGTTTGGCTGATTCCTATCCGCTGCCTCTGTGCGCTTCAGTCTTCAGTCCTTGTCAACTCTCCCGTGTTTCCTTGAGTCTGCTGCCACTATTGCTACCCGCTATTCTCCGTGATCAACAGTTCCAGTTCAACTCTGCTCTCCCGTGTCCCATCGTTACTGCACCTGCTGGTTGCTATTGGCTACCTCCGTGTTCCCGCAGAGACCCGCTGCTGTTACTCCTCAGCGCTACTCATCCATCTACTGCTGATCCGCTCTCCACGCTTTCCTGTGTTCCCTGCTGGTCTACCTACTTGTGCGCTGCACCTACTAGACCACCGCTTCACCTATCCAGGGACTTCGCATCCTGCCGGCCTCCTGCCGTTCAGGTATCTCTGCACTCCTGTCTGACTGCCTTCTCCTGAACCACGGTATGCATACTTCTCATTGACTGTGCTGTGTATTGCATACCTTGCTGGACTGTGTTGGTTCTCCTCTGGAGTGTGCTATCCGCTGAGTCTATTGCCATCATTGACTGTGTTATCTCGTGCTGGATTACTTCTAGAGACTTTCTATATTGGCAGTGTTGTTCAGTCATCTATACATTTATATTGTGCATATTACTGTGGATCAAAGTCAAGGTGCCCGTGTATATCTTGTGTTGCAGTCTCTCCCCGTGCACCTCCTCACATATATATTCAGTGGTACAACTTGCTAGTGGCAGACCACTGACCCCTGTTTCCAGTTTCACCTGTTCCAGTATCCTCTCACATAGCAGTGGTACAACTTGCTAACGCAGACCACTGACTCCCCGGATACCTCCACTTGGATTCTATTCCTTCACTCAGACAGCGGTACAACTTGCTATCCGCAGACCGCTGACTCTCATCACCCCCTCGTTTCTGTTGGACATTCCTCCTCACTATAGCAGTGGTACAACTTGCACCGCAGACCACTCACTACCTTCACGTGTCCTTTGTCCATACAGTTCCTCGTGTATTACTACCTCCATATTGCCAGTGCTGCTAGTCATAGACTTTCCTGAGCATCTCATCATCTGCTATTTCCTGTTCCGTGATCACCCTGCTACCAGAGTACCATATTACCACCTATACTGCTCTGGTAAGCCTATCACCTGGTGATCCCTGGGTAAAGACTCCTAGTGCCCGTGACACCATCCATGCAATGTCTTTATGTCCATTAGTCAGTCTCTTAGAGGCCATATTCTCCCAAACATGTTTGGCCGTGGCCACAGGGAGCCCTGGAACAGACTCCATAATGTCCTTAGCTCTGATGAGCTTGTGGATAGTTTTAGGTTTCCACAAGTCTGGTTTAAGTCCCTCCAGATGGTGCTCCCTCACAAATTGTCCAACATCCAGGTAAAACCAAGGTGTAGTCCAGTTGTAAGGGAAGGAGCTGTCCCACTTGTCCCAACCAAGTTTCCTCCAAAGAGGAAGAAGGAAGAAGCGTGACATGGACTTCCCAGCAGAGCAAACGTTCTTTTCAAGGAGTGTCCTGCGGATACAGTTGCAAACAAAGAAAGCCCGCAGCATGGTGGGGATGTCTGGAATCCCTTTCCCACCTTTCCCCTTTGTGGGGCTCCTTGTACATAACTGACCGCTTCACTCTGTCCATTTTGGAGCCCCAGATGAAGTGAAAGACTGTCCTCGTGATGGTCTTACAGACGGCAGCAAGAGGTGGCCAAGCTTGGGCCGTGTACTGAAGAACGGGAAGAATCTCGTTGCGCAGTACCAGTGCTTTCCCTTCGATGGTAAGAAGTCTGAGGCTCCACAGTCCAATCTTTTGCCTGACTGTCGCCAGTCTCTCTTCCCAGCACTTCAGGGCCGCTTCCTCTCCACCAAACCAAACTCCAAGGATTTTGATGAAGTCCGGCTTGATTGTGAAGGGGAATGCAGCGGAGGATGACAGGTGCCACTGGCCAAACAGCATTGCCTCTGACTTCCCGCAGTTGACCTTTGCCCCTGAAGCTTGGCCGAAGTTGTTGCAGGTCTGGACGAGTGCTGCCACCGAACGCTGATCAGCGCAGAAGACAGTGACGTCGTCCATGTAGAGCGAACACTTGGCCTCTAGTCGGTCTGGACCTGGTGCGGTGATCCCTCTGATCTCTGGGTTTCGCCTGATGGACATCGCAAAGAGCTCTATACAACAGACAAAAAGGAGAGGTGAAAGAGGGCAGCCTTGTCTGACCCCAGACAATACAGAGAAGGGGTCAGTCTTCCAGCCGTTCACCAACACCGAGCTGTAGATATCAAGGTACATCAGGTTAACATAAGAACAAAACATATCACCCAATCCAAACCTGCACAGAACCTTACGCATAAAACCATGAGAGACACGATCAAAGGCCTTCTCCTGATCAAGACTGACCAGGGCCGCATGTGCATGGCGGTCTTTGATATAATGAACCGTGTCCCTCAGCAGCGCAAGGCTGTCTGCAATCCTTCTACCAGGAATGCCACAAGTCTGATCAGGATGAACAATTCGCCCAATGACAACCTTTAGCCTGTTGGCTAGTAACTTGGCCAAAATCTTGTAGTCCACGTTCAGGAGGGAGATGGGCCTCCAATTTTTGAGGTCACATCTCTCTCCCTTGCGTTTATACAAAATCGTGATCAAGCCCCCTCTCAGAGTAGGAGGCATCCTGCCCTCCACCACCATCTCCTCATACAGCTCTAGCAGGTCCGGGCCAATGAGGTCCCACAGCGCTACATAGAGCTCGGCTGGGAGGCCATCACTGCCCGGGGTCCTGCCCGGCCTAAAGGATTTAGCGGCAGAGTGCAGCTCCCCCAAGGTGAGGGGGGCATCCATAGCTGCCCTACCTGTAGGATCAATAGGGTTAGTGATACCTGACCGGAAAGATTCAGCCGCGTCGTCGTCTGTAGTCTTAGGGGAGTAGAGTTTGCCGTAGTAGTCTGTGATGACTCCCATGACGCCCTCCTTCCCCCTCCTGGGGGTGCCAGACTCGTCCTGCAGTTCAGTCAGGGGCGTGTGGCCGGAGTGGAGTTTTCTGAAAAAGAAAGAATTACATTTCTCACCCTTCTCCAGATTCTCCACCTTGGAACGGAAGATGATGCGATTGGCCTCTTCCTCGAAGTGCCTTTTCAGGCTCCCCTTGGCCTCAGCCAGATCATCCCTCACATCCCAGCCACAGAGTTGGAGATCCAGCAGGGACTGCAGCTGACGCTGAAGCCTCCTGAAGTTTCTCTTCCTCTCACACGCCTGTTGGCGGCCTTTAGCCTGAAAGAAACTGCGAAACTTGCCCTTGACATACTCCCACCAGTTAGACATATAGTCAAAATACATTTTGTCATTTTTCCACATTACATAGGCATCCCTCAGCTCAACCATCACCTCTTCCTTTCCCAGCAGAGCGCAGTTCAACTTCCAAGAGCCAGGGCCGGGAGGAAACCCGTGACCCAGAACACCTTCAAAGAGAATGGCCCTATGATCAGAGAAAAGGCAGGGAACAATGACATGCCTGTTTTGTCTTACCGCTCTCGATGTAAACACAAAGTCAATCCGGGAACGCACTGAGCCATCGGGGCGACTCCAAGTATAATTCACAGAGCCGGCCCCCATGGATCCCACTGCATCCCGCAAGGATGCTTCGGCTACCATCTCCTGCAACAACCTGGAAGAAACATCAAGTTTAGCATTAGTACAGGAACTCCTACCATCTTCCTCTATAGGGCAGTTAAAGTCCCCAGCCATCACTACCGCCCTGGTGGTTGCGAGCTGGGCCCGCAGGGTCTGGAAAAGCTCCAAACGCTCATTCTTACCCGGGGATGCATACACACAGATAAGCCTGATAGGCTCACCCGCCCAGGAGCCATCTACGATAAGCAATCTGCCGCAGACAAACTCCTGAACGGAATCTAGTGTGAAGAGGCTTCCCCTGATAAGAATGGCGACCCCTGGAGACTTACAGTCACTCCCCCCAGACCAATAGGAGGGCCCGTGAGACCACTGCCTCCCCAGATGCCTGTAGGAACTAGAGAAAGGGAGAGAACATTCCTGCAACATGTAAACATCACATTTCTGACTGTCAAGAAAGGTAAACACAGACTGACGTCTAGAAAATAGAGTGTGGGGGATCCGCGCTATCCGCGTGATGGATGAAAATAGGCAGCCGGAGGAACAGATAAAAGGGGCGGTCTCGACCCCTAGGAATAAACAATGGATTCCCCAGCGCAATAGAGGGATACAAGGGATAGTGTAAATAAGAAGCAATATAAAAATAACAATAACAAATATGTAAAAATGTTAAAAATCAGTTATGGATGCCAATATTGGGCTAAATGTGGACTTACTATTAAAAATAGGCAGGTATCTCTAGAAGATGTGGTATCCGTATGTTTGTATGGGGCTGGTTACTGATTGCATATATCCTCACAATCCATTGTAGCAACCGCCAATCAAACAGTGCTGTTAAAACAATGTCACAATAAAAACAAAGGGCCACGAATCTGGGAAGGTTGGGTAGTGCACTTACCTCCCTCCCCAGATGGTGTGTCCAGATAATCTATGCAGAAGATCCTCCTTCCAAATAGCAATCCCGCTCCTGGCCGCTGTGTGCTTCTAACGATGTACCAAAAAACAATCTCAAAGTCTCTATCTGCAAATATTCACAACGCCATACTCGGTAGGACAATACCAAAGGTTAATCCATGCAGTGAGAAAACTGATGTTGTTTTTATAAGGGTCTATTTTCCAGTCAGCGATCCCGCTCCTAGACGTGGTGTAGATCTCACGACAAAGCCGGAAAACAAACTCAGGGTCCGCGCATGCGCGTATAGGACCATCGGCGATAGTATAAAGTTGAAGATGTATCAGTGTGCTATTTCTTTCCTACGCGTTTCACCCCAATAGGGGCTTCCTCAGGGAAAATGAATAGTAATCCTTATCCTTCACACTCCTCACATTAATGGTAAAAAGAGAAAAGTTAGCCATTAGTTGGGAGAAAAAAGAGAGTAAGCACAGTCAATACATCAGTTACCCTCCTCGTCCGGTGGGACTTGGTCCGGTCTGCCCGTGTCCCCTTTGGGTGGGAGCAGTCCTTTCTCCTCTAGCTGGTCGAATAGGCAGATTTGGGGCAGTTGCAGGAATTCTTCCTCCTCCTGCTCGGAATCTAGCAACTCATCCACCATCTCTACCAGGACCCCCTCAGACGGGAGAGGGTCCTCTTCGAGCTCGATTGCCTTTTTCTTGGAAGGGTCAGAGTCGCCAGCTGGGCTGTCTAGCTCTTTCCGCTTCCTCCTTTGTTTGTTCTCATCACCTGCAGACACAAGAGGGAGGAGGGGGGGGAAATCCTCCAGGGAAAGGGAGGGAGCTGCAGTAGCGGTGGAGGGGGTTAGTGCTACTGCAGGGGGGGGGGGTGTTGTGACAGCGGGGAGGGAGGGGGGTGCTGTCACAACAGGGGTGGGAGATATCTTACCAGCTCTTGGCTGCGGTGTGGGCTTCTGTTGCTTCCTCTGGGCTGCAGGGCAGGGGCAGGTCCGCTTTCCGGCAGTCCAATCCCGGCAGCTGCAGCGTAGGATCTGGCCCTGTGGGGGCAGTCCCTGTAGATGTGGCTGGCCAGGCCGCAGAGGTTGCAGGACAATTTTCGTGGGCAATCCTTGGTCTCGTGCCCCGCCACCTTGCAGTTCCTGCAGGCTGAGACTTTGCAGCTTCTTGCCATGTGGTCAGCTTCGCCGCATTTCCTGCAGTTCCTCGGCTGATCGGCATAGTGAAGAAGGCCGGCAGAGCCGCCCAGGGCAAAGCTTGATGGCAGGTGTTGGAGTCCGTCAGTTGCCGTGTTGTCTTTCCTCAGTCTGATAATGATGGACCACTTGCCTGTCCAGAAGCCGTTGACGTCCACGATCTTGGAGGGGTCCTTGACCACGGAGCAGAAGCGGCTCAGGAAGGTAGCGATGTCCTTACCAGGGGTGTGAGGATTTCTCATGGAGACCGTGACTCTTCTCTCCTCTCTCTGGATGGGGCAGTTCCCCACGAAGCGGGAGAAGGAAGACTCCGGTCTCGCAGTCTTCACTGCCTCCCAGTACCTCTTACAGATGGCAATGGAGGCGAAGGTGATGTACCAGATCCCTTTCAGGTAATTCTGCACGCTGAGGGTTTCAGCCTTGGAGAAGCCCTGGTCCAGGATCATCTTCTTACCGAAGGTCTCGGCCGTCATGTCTGGGAGCCTTCCTTCCACTTCCTTCAGCTTCAGGACCACGGTCTGCCTCATCCAGGGTTCCAGAGTGGGGGTCTTCTGGGGGGTGTCCTGGCTGGGCTGGCCTTGTCCAGCAGTAGCAGGGGCAGTGGAGGCAGAGGTTCCGGCCATGGGGGGAGGCTTCGGGGCGGTGGTCTTTCCTCCCTTCTTCCCAGGGGCAGGAGCAGGGGTGGAGGCAGGAGCTGGGGTAGCTGAGGCCATCGTCCTGGCTCTTCCTGGGGCAGAGAGGCTGGTCTTCCGGGGTGGAGGGAGCAGTGCAGATATCCTCCCGCTGGGTAGATTATTATATTACCATAGCAGTGCCTAAGTGTCAAAGTAAAACTATACACACAATAGACGTGAGTACATGACCGAAATGGCTCCTTAACGAACGTGCCTTTTCATGAATATCTTGGTTACAATTATGGAGACTTAGTACCCAGGTAACATTTATAAAGATTACTGATATTTTCATGTATTACTGCATACCACCGATTCTGTCCTGATAATACAGCACAGATTAATAAAGTTAGTCTATAGTGCACACATGAACCATTGATAAACTGTCACGAGTGATCATCCGTAAAAATGTTATGCAAATTAATGTGATGACATGTGATAACAAATAATTGCCTTTGTCTTAATATAATGTGTACTTTATACTGTAGTATCATATTGCAGTGCATGCAAGCAGCATAGTACACTACATAGTACATTGTTTAACTAGATAGGGCTTTTTTATAAAGCACACATAACTGATAGCTGATGACAAAACAGCTATGTGGTAAGTAATACTGCTGATATATTTAACAAATTTCATTTCATTAAAGCATGTTCTGGTGTCCATATTGGCTTTGATCCCATTAATGGATATGTTCTGTGTTGTGATTAAGTGCATTGTGTGCCTGATGTGCCCCATGTGCTTCATTGCGCAACAAAAACATGTTTCTCCTGTGTTACTTTTTCTGTGAAATGTATTTAAATTTGAATCTTTTCTATTACCATAATTTTTGGTGAACATCTTTAATCCTTATATATTATTATAATATTTAATACTTTTTCTAATAATGAAACACCTCCCATGTGACTGTTTTCTGGTAGGTACACAAAACTGATCAGCCAGTTGTACAACATGGAGATATTTGTGAAGAAGCAGATGAAGTGCACAGTTGTGACTTAAGTCATTTTGCAGAGGAAGAGGGATATGAAGCAGACAGTGAAAGTAATCCAGAGGATGCCTCCGAAGATGATGGTATAGTTTAAGCAATTCAAATGATACTGTCCTAAATTATCGATCTTTGGCAAATCTGCTCTTTAATACCCATCTAAGGCAGATGGAAAGTAAGATATACAGTTGTTTTAAAGCAGTGCTGAGCAATAACCATTCGCAGATGGAGTGCAGTTTATTGCAGTGATGAATGTGCAATATAGCTAAGGATTGAAGGGGGAATTCTATTGACCCTTAACTTTTGATAGTTTCCATGGATGTTCAGGTTAAACAAAATAAACTGCCATTTTACTCAGTTTACCTCATTAAACAATATTGCATCTGCATATTTTTTTTATACTTGTTTAAAGTTTCCTACTCTAAGAACTTTTGATGACTTTTGAAAATGAAAGAGACTGTTCACCTTTCTGTAAGAAGCCCTGTACCACCCCCCTTTAAGCAGTCCGTCAATGTACCCAGTGGAGGATCTCAGAAGGCAGCTGTGGCCTAGTAAGTGGTTCTTACTGTATGGTGAGAAAATGTCTGAAGATGTAGAGTCTTTTTAAATCAATATGTCAAATCAAATTTATTGTCTGTGTTAAACAATATATAGCAATGCATGAAACAAAACTGGTTTCATCCTTATTGAGAGCTCCAAGATCAAAGTTATTTGGGTAGGGAACCTTCTGATCTCCAGCTAGCAGAGCCACAGGGATGCCATACCAGGGGCCTTTGAAGTTTAGGACAAACTATCTATCCCCCATTTAATCCAGAAGTCCCATCATCCTCCAAGACCGCCTGGAGTTTGAATGTTATCTACTGTAGGTGGATATGATTAATTTTGTCTAATGACTTGCATTGCATTCTGGAGGATCCTACCACTGTTGGGGTGATTTTCCCTCAAACCACTTCTGGTTTGTCTGGAAAGGGGTGTTTCAATATGTGCTACCTTTTTTCTTTCTTTTAAAGACTTGTATGTTTAATCTATACATTATCCAGAATAATTCTCATCTGTGTGGAACATTTTTGAAGGTTTTTTTTTAAAAAAAAAAAAATCTTACATTTCTAGACACTTTGTTTTCTTATAAACATTCTTTGTGGTGATATGTTGTAACTGGGTTTATAATGTGCTGCTTGCCAAGTAATATTTGTTAAACTTGTCTCTTGGTTCATTAAATTACTTTTCAAACCTACGTCTTGGACTGACAGAGTTCTGGACTCTTTAGGTTTCAAAAAAATATTTTCAAATTATTAGCATTGCTGGTGGCAATGGAACATGATGGTATAAATTTATTTTTCATGGATTGTGCGTCATGAAAACTGACAGCAGACTTGCATGTGAATAAACACTTAGTCAGAAACATTTCTTTTTGTGCAGAAATGTCCATTGGCTATCAACAAATGTTAAAGTTTTCCTAGGTATATCTTGTATTTTTACCTTTATATTTTTAATGCATTAATGCAGAAGTGAAAGTTGAATTGGAAGAAATGGGAAGCACAAGTAACCAAATAGATCTGAACAGCGATGGAGAACTATTATATCCAGAAATATGTGCGGTAGTGCTGAATTTACTTTCTGGAGATCATACAAACCTAACCTTGATTACCAGTGTTTTCCATACCCTTTTGAAAATTATGAAGACTAACAAAAAAAACACTTTACTTCTAGTACAGCAAGTAAGTTGCTCATATGTCTTTGAATGGTTACAATGGGTGAGAAAATTCTAGAGAAGGGGATTTTGATGCGGAAGTGAAAGGCAAACTGAGTTTCAACAATGGCAAAAGATAAGTGAATGCATGAGAGAAAGATTATGGTAGACAGACATAGATATAAATGCTTGCATCTATAGTTCACATTTGTCTCATGCCTTTTTTTTTTTTTTTTTTTTTTTTTTGAAGGGAACAACAAAAACCTTACTAATGGGATTTCAGTTCAATTTAGCAAGTACTGATCCTGGGGTAAAAGGTGAGTGTTTTCAAAAAAAACAGTTAAAATTAATGAGGTATATATTGTTTCTTGCTTCTTTGAAGGATAATTATGCTGAAATACTTTTTGAAAACTACAGATGTTTTATGCTTAAATTTGTAGGTTTGTTTGGTGGTTAAAGACATCAGTAACACATTGCAGTGCAGTGGTACAATTAAGGGAACAAAACACAGGTTTTGTTAAAAACAAAATGCAAAGAAAATATAACTTTTGGTATCTAACACACCACTGTTGTTTGCCTATATCTAGATGCCTTTTTTTTTTTTTTTTTTTTTTACATGTGATCCAAAAAGTATATAATCGAGTGCTAATGGATATCTAGCAGCAAAATTCTTATTAGTGAGTAAAATTTGTCTGTAGCCTGGTATTGCCTTTTCTATGAGGCAATACCAGCAATATGCTGGTATTGCCTCATAGAAAAGGAAATTTAAGAAAACAAATATGGGACTGACTTAATTGATTAGTTTTATTATATAAAAAAATATTATTTAAAAACAACTATACAAATATTACAACTGATATCAGTTTACCGGTATTGAAAAATAGTCTAAATGAACAACATCAATTGAAACACATCTGATATGAGCTCTGTTAGATTTAAAATTCTGACTCAAGTCTGCCTGTGGTGTCAAGTATATCTGGAAGCGCTTCAATCAGCTGGAGAGAATTGACACAGACCAAGTTCTGTATACAAGGAATATTCTCTAGTTTTTTGATACAAAGATGCAAGTTTTTATAGCCTACTGAATAAATGAATACTACGTCATATGTATACAATGTCTATGGGAAGCGCTACTAATTAACTTTCTCACGTATTCTTGAGATGTTTACTTTCTCCCCCCTTCTAAGGACAGATGAGCCTATTATTTTTATCTCAAGGGGAGCTGGAGGTATGCGATGTCCAACATCAAGGGCACAGCTACCATACTACGAGCTGGATATGAAAAGTGCTCATTGTTTCATATCTTGATACATTTATTTTGGTGTTCTCTATGTCATCTTAACTTCAAGGCCATGGGCTCACATCTTGTAAGACTGCAAATCAGCAGAAAAATGAATAATCTCTTCTAGCAAATAATATTTCTATGCAAGTTACAATAAAATGGCTGAACAAAGGCTTTATGAGGCCTTAACAAAAAATCATATTTAACAGCTCATATCGATTATTATCATGAGAACTTGACATAAACTATAATTTTAATATCTTGTATAATCAGATGCATGAATACTAACTTAGCAGCTATTTATATAGCGCCACAAATTCCACAGTGCTGTACAGAGAACTCACTCATATCAGTGGGCAGCATGGTAGCTTAAGTGGTTAGCACTTCTGCCTTACAGCACAGGGGTCATGAGTGCAATTCCCGACCATGGCCTTATCTGTTAGGAGTTTTTGTTCTCCTTGTGTTTGCGTGGGTTTCCTCCTGATGCTCCGGTTTCCTCTCACACTCCAAAAATATACGGAGAGGTTAATTGGCTGCTCACAAATTGACCTTAGTCTGTGTGTTAGGGAATTTAGACTGTATGCCCCAATGGGGCATGGAATGATGTGAGTTAGTTCTCTGTACAGCGCTGCGGAATTAGTGGCTCTATATAAATAAATGATGATGATGATGATTAGTACAGTCTATATTCCCTAACACACACACACACACACACAAAGAGACTAGGGTCAATTTGTAATAGAAGCCAATTTACCTAGTAGTATGTTTTTGGATTGTGGGAGGAAATTGGAGTACCCGGAGGAAACCCACGCAAACACGAGGAGAACAAACAAACTCCTCGCAGATAAGGCCATGGTCGGGAATTGAATTCATGGAATAGAAACCTACAATAGAAAAAAATATAAGAGGGAGAGGAACTGTGGAAGGGGCTAGGGTTGCAGGGACTAATCTGTAATGCCAAATTTAATTTCCAGTCAGAAAAATAGTTTAGTATTCAGGGTAAGTAAGTTGCTCCAGTTGCACATCTCTGAAGAAGTTTTTTAAAAAAAAGAAAAATAAAAAAGTCTGGTTGGAGTTGGATGGAAGGTCAAAGTGACGTCTCTGTGTTCCTTGTACTGATTCTTTGTTTTCCAACCAGTAGGACCAGGTATTTATTAACTGGTTGTGTCCATCAGTTGCCGAGGAAGCTATGTCAATCAACATATAAAAGTCAAACTTTTTATTATTCTATCTCTTGATCTGTGTTCTTTAGATTTAAGAACCAAAATTCTGGAGTCAAAAGTATTTTTGATTTTCTCAGAAATGTGATTCTCACCAGAACCTTGTCAATTTGATACAAGTCCACCAAATATGAATAGGGGTTCCCAGTGAGCACATTGGCCTGAAAGACCTGGGAACATTTTGCCAAGAATGCATCTATTCCACCTGGAAACCACATTAAATTGTCTCTGCCACTGAAATGCTATTTGATTATCCATGGGTAGATATACTCCAGGCTTCTGTATATTTAGAAAGAAGTTCAGAGTATTGTATTACAATTAATTTATAAATAAGAGCGATTGTGTGTCTACGCTGTCCAGTTGCAAAAAATACATGCTTTAAGATCCCATTATAGTGTATCACTTTTTTTTTCTTCCAAGTCCTGAATAACATGTTATATTTGGAAGGATGTTTAAATGTTTCTGTATTGAGAGACCAGCTGGCTGATCTGGAAGATTCTTGATTGTGATTATGGTTTTAAAGTTCTAGAGGAGTGACTTTGTGGAAACTTCGGGTTGTGACTTAACAAGGTTAGATATTGGGAGCTATTCATTTCCAGTGTTTTAATTACCTCCAACACGCACATGTAGGTCCTATGATTGGATGTTGAGGGGGGACGTGGCTTGGGAGCTGTCCGGCTGATCGCATCGTGGAGGAGCTCCGTGTGTAGCTGGAAAAAATATGCTGGCCACATAGGCTGGCACGCCAGGGGTGGTTTGCCCATCAAGCCTTGTAACCAGAGCAGCACTAAGACACCACTAGGGATGGTTTTCTGAAGCCCCAGAGTCAGGCTCCATAGTTGACTGACATGCAGCTCTCCACCCGCTGGACACTGGACCTCCAGGACAGCGGCACATGACAGAGCAGACTGCAGTGAGTAACGGAAAGCTAGCTGAGGGACGCAGATCTCTGCTGTCTAACCCCTCAGTGACCCCCCAATACCGCACCTACTGCACCACCTGTGTTGATCCAAGGTCACAGCTCTCTGTCCCCAACATGTGGTGGAGACGCAGTGTGGCGCCTCTTACAGGGAGGTGGTGGCCCCTGTGGTTTGGGGGGTGATCGATGTGTGCTGCCGGTAGTTACAGAGTGCCTGGCCCATCAGACCCCCGTGATGCTCTCCGGCTGAATCACACCGGAAGTCGGCAGGCAGCAATTTTCCCTTCTTTTCCGGCTAAAGTTGGCACCAAAATCTCGAGCAGGGACCCAGCTGTCAATCTCCTGTGCGTCCCATACCAGGTGCAGGCAAAAGAATCTTTTGTTACTGCCTCTCTTCCTCTAGAAGATAGAAGGCTTACATTGGAGTACTAGAATCTTAATAGTCTGTTTCACAGATTCAGTCCCATTAAGCCTTCAACACTCTCTTCTTAAATCCCTGTTTGCTTCACACAGGGAGTAGAATAGACTTTATGTGCTCACAGCTCCACCCAGTGGCACAAGTTTACACTGCAAGCACTCATTTCTGCAATTACTGCTACCGAACAGTCTCTCCCATCTGTAGATATTAAAAAGCAAAAAAGAAAATCCCTTGGAGCTCGATATGGCAATGAAAGTGAGGACCACTGCACAAGGTCTGTGTCCTCGAAATTACAAATTAAAATAAACAAAATAATAATGCAATGGTTCCTCCGATCACCAAAAAACTACTATTGCTCTGTGGATAGAAACGTAAATAAACATTTATTAAAACAAATATATTAATTAAAAATGCACAAATAACATTGTTTTGATGGATGCACATTCCGAATAAGCACAATGTCTAGATATAAAGAAGACACAATTCTGTGTATATAGAGATATAGGTGCACCTATGTTTCATTAGTTAGTAATGATGCGGTTCCTCCAGAATATCCAGCAATGGGTAAAAATGTCTAATATCAACAAATATACACAGTTGTGGAGCAACAGGAATGTAATATCGGAGCACGGTTCCCTAGAGGAATCTAATCTGGCAGCACCTACTAGTCAATGTTATCGGAGCACGGGTGTCTGGAGGAATTTGATTTGAAAACACCTACCAGTCAATGATCATTGCTTTGCACAAAAAAGGCTTCACAGACAAGGATATTGCTGCTAGTAAGATTGCACCTAAATCAGCCATTTATTGGATCATTAAGAACTTCAAGGAGAGAGGGTCAATAGTTGTGAAGAAGGCTTCAGGGCACCCAAGAAAATCCAGCAAGCGCCAGGACCGTCTCCTAAAGTTGATTCAGCTGTGGGATCAGGGCACCATCAGTGCAGAGCTTGCTCAGGAATGGCAGCAGGCAGGTATGAGGCAAATACTTTTGGAGGATGGCCTGGTGTCAAGAAAGCCAGCAAAGAAGCCACTTCTCTCCAGGACAAATATTGGACTGCTGAGGGGGTAAAGTCATTTTCTCTGAATCCCCTTTCAGATTGTTTGGGGCATCTGGAAAAACACTTGTCCGCTGAAGGAAAGGTGAGCGCTACCTTCAGTCCTGTGTCATGCCAACAGTAAAGCATCCTGAGACCATTAATGTGTGGGGTTGCTTCTCAGCCAAGGGTATGAATAATGAGTGGTACCAAAACATTCAAGAGCAACTTCTCCTAACCATGAACAGTTTGGTGACGAACAATGCCTTTTCCAGTATGATGGAGCACCGTGCCATAAGGCAAAAGTGATAACTAAGTGGCTCGGTGATCAAAACATCGAAATTTTGGGTCCATGGTCAGGAAGCTCCCCCCCATTGAGAACTTGTGGTCAATCCTCAAGAGGCGGATGAACAAAGAAAAACCCACAAGTTCTGACAAACTCCAAGCATTTTTTAGGCAAGAATGAGGGGGCATCAGTCAGTATGTAGCCCAGAAGTTAATTGACAGCATGCCAGGATGAATTTCAGAGGTCTTTAAAAGAAGGGTCAACACTGCAAATATTGACTCTTTGCATAAACTTAATGTAATTGTCAATAAAAGCCTTTGACAGTTATGAAATGCTTGTAATTTTACTTCAGTGTACCATAGCAACATCTGGCAAAAAGGTCTGAAAAAATACTGAAGCCGCAAATTTTGTGAAAAGCAATACTTGTGTCATTCTCAAAACTTTTGGCCATGACTGTACAATTGGGGAAGGTAGACTATAAACTAGCGCTTTTTTGCAAATCATCTCCTCGCCGTGGTGACCAATCCGATCATATCACTTCCCAATTTAGTCAAAGAATTTCAGCGTTTTGGTTCCCTATTAAATTTCAAAATCAACTATTATAAATCGGTGGCAATTAATTTTCCTTGCCTTTTCCCATGGTTGAGGGTCTCCAGCAGGCATTTTTATTCCAATGGCACTCAGCCCATATTAAATATCTGGGGGTGTTTATCTCTAAAGATTTATTGTTACTTTTTGACCTTAATATTGGTCCCCTTATAACTAGGCTGCGTACTGACCTGAGAGAGGGGCGGTTAGGACGAATCAACATAGTTAAGATGAATATCCTCCTTCATGTTCTACACCAACAACAAGCATTACCTATTCACATTCCCGACAAATGTTTCAACAACTTACAGAGACTGTTGAGGGACTTGTGGGTTGTGAAGAGGCCCCGTTTTAAATTTGATGTCCTCTATAGACGTAGGTACTTGGGGGGACTCCAGCTTCCCCATGTCCCTTCTTACCATAAAGTTGTCGTGCTAGGGAGGATTCTTGAATGGATGTATCCCAGCTGCAAGAAACAGTGGACTACAATTGAGGGATCATATCTCTCATCTTTGCCCCAGTACACTCCCTGGCAGAGCAAATTAGCTACTATCAGATTTCTCACCATTGGCCTCACCATCTCAAAGTGGTCCAGACTCCGGACAGCCCCCTACATCTCCTTAACCATCTCACCTATGTCTCCTTTATTTGACAATCCATTATTCCCTCCAAGTCCACAAGTAAGCACATTCAAGATGTGGGTTCAGGCAGGAATCACACGTGTTGGCCAGCTGACTAGCTCATCGAGTGTGCCCTCCTTTGGTGACATTCAAGCTAAATAGGAACACCCCCACTCCAAAGTCTGGAGATATCTCCAAATGAAGCACTTCCTATCAGCCAGGCTTCCCTGTACTGACACAGGTTGAGATCTCACAGTTTTTGAATCAATGTGCTTGGCCTCAAGTTTCTCCCCTCATTTACTCTCCAATATTTATAAACTCCTGTTGGAAAACCTGTTTGTCTCTGCACAAATTCACTACGACCTGGGAACTTAGGAGGCGGGGTACAAGAGGCAGATTGGCCAGCAGTCTTTGAGACCACCCATGCAAACTCTGTTGTGGAGACCCATTATAAAGTTCTCTCAAGATGGTTTAGGTGCCCAGGCCAACTAGCTAGAATTTATTGTGGAGTGTCTGATTCTTGTTTGTGGTGCCATAATGTCCTGGTCACTCCCATACATTTTTGGTGGGACTGCACGGTTCTTCGTCTCTTTATGACTCAGCTCATAGAGTTAACTGCTGAAATTGTGGTAGACAAAGTTTCTTATAACCTGGAGTTTTGGTTCCTTAACAAGACCAATACCCCAATTTCTCCTTTCAAAAAAATCCTATCTTAAAATATCTCATTTCAGCTGCGAAAGTAGTGATACCAACTCACTGGAGATCACATATGCCCTCGTCCATTCGAGACTGGTTTCAACGGTTAGAATTCTATAGATCAATGGATGAATTAGTCCTATCAGCAGATAAATTCACTGATTATTATACAACTTGGTGTTTATGGCTTAATTTTCAAGATTCTGGAAAATACTCTTCCCTGATCAGTTCTGCCCCCCCCCCCCCCCCACACACACACACATCCAGCAGTAGTCTGAGTTAATGCATACTCCCCCCCCCCCCCCTGTCTCTTCTCTTTATTCTCCCAGGAAGCCACATTCCCCTCCTCTCCCTTCCCCCCTCCACCTTCTTTACCTGCCTCCTTTTTCTCTCCTCCTCCTGTCTCTCTTTTTTCCGTTCTTCTCTCATAACATATTGTACTTATGATTGTTTGTTTTGCTGTAATATCACTAAACATTTTGGTGGTTTAGCTTTTGATACCTTTGTTTCGATTCTCAATTGTCCATACTGCCTTTAAAAACTCAATAAAGAATAATTACTTAAAAAAAGAAGTAGCTGAGTGGAGGCAGTGTAATACTTTGCAATAATATTAAAACATTTTGGAGTTTATTTCCCACACCTGCCAGGATTGGTCAGACTGATGGTCAGTGGTCTAACATATTCTGCTGGCTATAGTGCTCACATAGTGCCTGTTCTAATAGGAGAAAATATGGTGTCTTCTATTATAATAGGACTGTGTTGGCTCCAAGAGCCGTGTGGCAAGTAAAAACAGTCGGGTGGAGGAACCGGGAAATAGGTGCTGGGGAGAACACTGGGTCCCTTTACACCCCCCTCCCCCCAACAGAATCAAAGTATCTGATGGAATTTTCTAGATCTCTGTATTGGCAGTGCTTGTAACAAATAGAAGGTTTTGGGTAAGTTGTTCATTTTACTAATACTTATTTTCCCAGTCCACAAAAGTTTAGGTGATTGCCATTTCTTATTCCAATTTGACTTTTAGAATCCGAAGGAGTTTTAGATTAAAAATGTTGTAATTATATTTTCAGACCTCTATTCTGAGATTTAATTAAACGCTCTCTGTAGCCCCTTTGTGATATGTATGGGAGTGGTGATGTTCAGAGCCACGTATTTAGATTTTGACTTTATTTTAAAATATGATGGGTTTCCAATTTTTTGGAATTCACCCGCTGAGTGGGTCAAAGAGACGACTGTGTTTATAATCATTGCAAGTAGGAGCTAGATTGCATTCTCCCTCTTCATTCTTTATTCCATTTATATCTACTTTATCTCCAATGGCTCTTGAAAGTACCTCCATGCATAGCAAAAATACCAACAGTCATCCTTGTCTCATGCCATTTAATAAATGGAAGCAATCAGAGAGTGACTCATTAATTTTAATTCTTATTATATACTGCCAAAATGCTTTTCAAACAAATATGATCCAATCCCATCTGTTCCAATTGACATAATAGTTCTTAATATCAATTTCACTGTGCTTTGTTTCAGGTAACAAAAAGTATATTAATATAATTTAGCTCAAAAGAGCAGTACAGTTCCAGAAAATGTCAGGATTCAATATTATTTCTTTATTTCTCCTCTTTGCATTTGGTTTTTAACTAGATTAAATAATCTTGATATCATGTAAAACAATTTAATTTAATAATTATGACACATTATTTCAGAATTTCATGAAGTACTGATTGATCTCCTGGTCGCATTAATGAGCTACAGCATCAGTTCAGATGAGCTAGCACTCTTCCTCCATTGTTTTCTGGAAAATACTTTACCCATTGTAAGTATTCAATAAATGTAATGTGTGAGATAAAAGCTGGTGCAATCGGCGGTGACGTGTGCATGCGGTTACAAAGCTGGTGGGCAGTTGGGGATATGTGAAAAAAGCCATGCACTGGAAATGGAGGGTACTAGGTTTAGAGGAAATCTGAGAAAATATTACTTTATCAAAACAGTAGGGAACAAGTGGGATAGGCATCTAACAGAGGTGGTAGAGACTACTATAGTAGAGCAATGTAAACATTCTTGTTTATTAAGGATTAAGAAGAACCACTTGGCCCATCTGGTTTCCACTATTTTTAACTGCTGTGAAATTCTAAGTTCACTATCAATATTTTCACATTTACAAAAAGCCATGAAATTCCATAGACAAAGAACCTTACGGTTTAACATGTCCAAATAAGGTTCCTTATACACAATCTACAATGTAAGAAAACGATTGAAACTCTTCAACTCAAACTGTTATTGTTAAGATATTTAATAGTGATCCAGTCATACCCCTCCTCCCCCCTTGTCCATGCGACAACCAGTGTGCCAAATTCAACGATATGGCTCCCGACCCGCAGTATCCTAGGGTTACCGGAGGTGACCCGGAGGTTCTGGCTCTTCCTGCCGAGACAGTCCAGCCGCATTGCTTTGAGCCTTTCCTTTCTTGTGAATTATGTCAAAGTCATAAATTTGAAGTGCAAGGCTCCAGCACAACACATGGCCATTTTCCCCTGAGGTGTGTTGTAAAGGATTAAGTTCAGTCACCACAGTAAAATGTCGTCCATACAGATAAGGTTGTAGTTTTTTCACTGCCGCACAATGGCCAAATATTCCTTCTCAATTGTGGCATACCCCACCTCCCGGTGTAGCAGTTTTCTGCTCAAATAGGCCACAGGGTGCTCCTGCCCAACCTGGCTAAGTACTGCTCCCAGTCCATACTGTGACGCATCAGTTTGCACAATAAAGTCCTTGTCATAATTAGACGCCAACAGTACTGAATCACGAACCAGGGCTTCCTTAACGACCGAAATGCCAGCTCACAAGCGGGTGTCCAGTCAACTACTTTGGGGAGTTTCTTCTTAGTGAGATCGGTCAGGGGCTTTGCTACAGTGCTAAAGTTTGAAACAGAACATTTGTAGTAGCCTGAGGTCCCTAAGAAGGCCAGTACTTGTTTTTGGATTTTGGGCCGGGCCAGTCTCGGATTGCCTCTACCTTAGCTGGTTCTGGCTTAACCCTATCTCCCCCTACATGATGACCCATTTGCACCTCTGACATCCCTATTTGACACTTGACGCTCTGATGGTCATACCTGCCCACTGAATTTTCTCCAACACTTGCCCTACATGTCTCAGATGGTCCTCCCAGGATTTACTGAAAATGGCAATGTCATCCAAGTACGCCTAAGCAAAGCGTCTACACCCTTCCAGCAGGTAAACAACCACACACTGGAAGGTGGCGGGTGCATTCTTCATCCAAATGGCATGGACTTAAACTCGAACAGGCCAAATGGGGTGATTAATGCCGACTATTTCTGAGCCTCGTGGGTCAGCGGTATCTGCTAATACACATTGCTCAAGTCAAAGGTGGAAATATACTTTGCTCCAGCTAACTCGTCTAACAGAGCGTCAATTCGGGGCAAGGGATAGGTATCAGACATGGTCACCTCTTTCAACCGGCGGTAGTCTATGCAAAACCGCATTGTTTTGTCCTACTTGGGAACTAATACAACGGAGGATGCCCATGGACTATGCGATGGCTGGATCACCCCTAGCCTAAGCATTTCCTGTACCTCCTTGTATATACTTAACTTGGCCTCTGGTGAGACCCGATAAGTGGGATGCCTAACTGGCCTATGCCCACCAGTGTCCACATGGTGCATCCACCAAGGAAGTCCAACTGAGCTTCCTACTGAACTGAGTCGCAAAGGGCCACAGCACTGCTTAAAGCTGCTCCCTCTTGTGGGCACTCAACTGCTCACCCCAGCCTACTTCCTCTACACCACCTTCCTCTCTGGCATCCACGAGGAGGTCAGGTAGTGGGTCACTTCCTGGTTCCTCAGTTGGTAAGCAGCAAACGCTGCTATTGACTCCACACGCTCGTGGTATGCCTTCAACATATTTACCTGGTAGGTTCGCTACCGTCGCTATCAAAGGACACCACATAAATGATGTCACTCAGACGTTTTGAGACCGTGTACGGTCCAGCCCAGGCAGCCTGGAACTTGTTCTGGCACGTGGGCATCAGAACAAGGACCTGCTGCCCTACTTTAAACACTCTGGCACGTGCGCCCTTATCATACCATTGCCTTCTGTTTCACCTGCGCTTCCACTAGGTTAGCTGTGCTAGCCCCATGAGATTCTCTAACCGATCTCTGAGCTTCAACACATACTCCACCACAGAGAAGACATCTTGGGTGGGTAGCTCCCCTTCCCAAGACTCCCGGAACAGGTCAATAGGCCCATTGACTCTGCGGCCATATAGTAGTTCAAAGGGGGAGAAACCGGTAGACTCCTACAGCACTTCCCGATAAGCAAACGGGAGGTGCGGCAGGTAGCGTTCCCAGTCCCCCCCCCCCCCCTCCAAAGTTACAAATGCCTGTAGCATGTGCTTTATAGTGCCATTGAACAGTCTGTTAGTCTGGGGATGGTAGGGGGCAGTACGGAGATGCCACACTCCGCACTTTGGACCAGTTCACTCATGAACTGTGGCCCTTGATCGATTAGAATATAACAAGGGAACCTTACTCTGCTAAATACTCCTAGCAGCGCATCCGCTACCTTTTCCGCAGTTATGGAGGACAAAGCTACAGCCTCTGGATACCGGGTAGCGCAGTCCACCGTGGTGAGGATGTATCTCTTCCCCAATCTACTGGGCACAGGCAGAAGACCTACTATGTCCACAGCCACTCGCTGAAAAGGTCCCCCAATTATTGGCAAGGACCTGAGGGGAGCACAAGCACTGGGGTGCCCAAGACGCTAACACACATCACAGGACTTACAGTAGGCCCGGACGTCATCTGACATTCCAGGCCAGAAAAAGCTCTGTGTCAGGCGCTTCAGTGTTCGGTCTCTGCCCTGGTGTCCTGCCATAGGGATTTCATGGGCAACTGACATTAGTTGCGCATGAAAGCCCCGTAGTACCACACCATGTGTTCCCGGACTGGTCTATCCCTATCTACCTTCCTAGCGACACGGTACAACAACACTTTACGCCAGGTCACACTGCCCACCTCCATCTCTAGAAGGCTGCCACTAGCCTGGCGCCTCATGCCTTCCAGTGAGAAATCAGAGCTGCACTGCCCTGAACTCTTCCCTGCGGCCCTCACTATCGTCTAAGTCAGGATACACTGCAGGGGGGGTCTATGCTGGGGTGAGTAGGGTCAGTCAAAGTGGGGTCAGTCAAAAGGGGGTCACTGTGGTCAGTTGTACTCACCGCTGGAGTTGGCATACTGCTAGGGACAGGAGCATCACCGGGCACCCCCACAAGATCAGGTTGGCAAGAGACAACATCCTTTGTGTTGCTAGGGGATGTAGTCTTTCCAGAGGCAAAGGGCTGGCTGTTTCCTGAAGAAATAGCAGATGTGGTCTTTTCCTCCGGGCTGGCTGAAGCTGTGGTTGCTGGTGATGGCTGTTGTCTAGCAGCTGTGATCTTTTCCTCTTGACTGGGCTGTGCAGGTGTAGATCCTGAAGACTGTAGCTTGGCGCCGGGTTAGAGAGTTAAGAAATGTGGTCACAATTCCACGCCCAACATCGTTGCCCAAAATCACATCAGTTGGAAGGCCATCCATAACATCTGGCAACTCCTGGCCATCTCCCCAGTCCAGAGGCATTTTTTTTTCAAGTCCATCTGCCACAGTAACTTTGGCAGTGCGATTCGGCAATACTGCAGCAGGATCAATAAGATGGGGACTCACAACATTAATTGAGGCCCCTGAGTATCTCAGTCCTTCACCCTGCAGGGGTCCCACTTGGACCAGCTGCAGGTTTCTCCACATGTTTTTAGGGGTCTTTTAAATACACAGGTGACTCTCTCCGCTGAGTCATCTTCAGATACACCACACTCCACTGGTCTGGCAGGGGTGGAAACAGTTTCTACAGTTTTACCTTCGCCAGTTAAGCAAGTTAGCCAGACCTCAGGACTCGGATTAGGGGCACGAGTCTGGGGAGCTGGGGCTAGTCCATCCTTAAATGATCGATTTTCCGGCAGTGGTAGCACTTTCTCTCCAGCCTCGGCTCCGATGGTCTCTGATAACTCCCAGGAACGGAGCGGGACAGTGGCTGGCGAGGAGTTCCCGAAGGTTTAGGTACTTGCTTTTGGGGTGAGTAGAAGAGGGGTCTCCCCCCGGTTTGTACAGTTCTTTGAGGTTGGCTGTTAACCTGGCGCTTCTGCCAGTGTGACCCATTCTGTCACCTCCGGTGCGCACCGTCTGTGAAACTGCTCCTGGCACATCAAGTCTATTACCTCATCCACTGTCTGGGCACCTGCCCCGCACACCCACTTTCTGGCAAACTCCCGCAGCAGGTGGCAAACTCCTCATGAGTGTCGTGGAAGTCCTTTGTAAAGTCCCGGAAATTCAGACGATAGATCTCTGGGGTAATAGTGTACCGTTTAAGGAGTGCCCTTTGCACTATAGTATAGTACGCACAGTCCTTTATGGGCACCCCACGGTAGGCCTCCACTGCACGTCCTTGCCGTGTGGGCACCAGATGCTTAACCCATTCCTCTCTGGGTGCAGCGTGTAGCCTGCAAGTCCTTTCAAAAACCTGCAGGTGCTCATCACTTTTCCAAATACAGTCCTCAAATTTAGGGCAAGGTAAAGATAATAGTCCTGATCCTCTAGGGGGCGCCTACCCCCTGGGCTGTAAGGCTGGTGCCCTTCCCTGTTGGCGCCATGCCTCGATGACCTGTGCCCGCTCAGCTGTAGATGTGTTGTCCCTTAAGGCCGCCAGCTGGATCTTTAGCCCGGCAGCCCTGCGCTCATCATAGGATAGAGGGACTGGTTGTGTGGGTGAAGTCTGCTGGGTAGAGGTCTCTTCGGGCTGTTGAGCAGGAATGTCTGCTGTCTGGGGTACCATGTTGTCGGTGCCATTTCCTCAGCGCCTCTCTCATCTCCGCCCTGTTTGACGAATGGCTGATGTCAATGCCCTTTTTTACTGCACAGAGTCTCGAGATTCGCCCTGGACACGTTGGTGTAATCGTACATCCTGTGCGTTCTCTTGGCTGCAGTTATTTCTCACCTGAATAATTCGGCTCTCCTGATTGGTTCACGGAAAGCCGCCTGCGTAAATCCCACCGCTACCGACAGAAATTTGTGACTGGATGGACCGCCTATGCCACCCTGTCTGTTGTTGCTGGGAACCGGCTGGGCTTACTTTTCCACCGTTCCTTTTTTTTTATCCCAAATGCACCCTCTTGCCGCAGTAGGAGGGGCTTACAATGCTGCCACCACTGAACTCCTTTATGGGGCTCAGAACCTCATTCCTTCTGGGTAACTGTCACTGCTAGTGTACTCCTGTGCTGGTACACTAGGGCTGGTAACTGCGGACCTCTTACTATGGATCTGGGTTGCTGTGGATATATCCTCCCCGGCCTATCACACTGTCCAGAGCTGCATGGGTAGCAGAAAGAGCGGTGGTACTGGAAAAGCTTGGGTCCAAACCTCAGACAGACGGGCAACGGATTATATTTTTGGGTCTAATTGGCAGGTGACAGGATTACAGCAGTATTGAAGAAGTTGTCAAGCAGGTTCTTGAAGCAGAGTGATGTTTATTGCTCAAGTGTCCTGACAAGGACCGTTCCACTGATTTAAGTTATCAGTTGTCAGGTCAGATGGAACATCAGGATGATACATTACATGCTCACACAGCTCACCTTTTGTACAGTTCTGAGATTACTCCTAGCAGAGGTAAGCCAGCCCCTTGGCTCCAACCCGTCTAGAATAT